>NC_077231.1:3730829-3863329 GCF_027887165.1 Monodelphis domestica
GAGAGAGAGAGAGAGAAGAGAGAGAGAGAGAGAGAGAAGAGGAGAGAGAGAGAGAGAGAGAGAGAGAGAGGGAGAGAGAGAGAGGGAGGGAGAGAGACAGAGAGACAGAGAGAGAGAGAGAGAGACACAGAGAGAGAGACACAGAGACAGACAGAAGGCCAGGTTCAGTTCCGGAGCAGTCACAGGATGGAGAGCATCCAAGCAGGCCCACAGAACCCCATTAGTCCAGCCTCTTGTCAGAGCAAACAGGCCCAGGAGGCGGTGCCGTCCCCTGTGCCTCCATCCCCCTCTCCTGGGGGAAATGGGCTGAGGCCTAACCAGTAAGGACAGCTCTGGGAGAGGAGCTCCTGCAGGGGGTGCTGCTCCCCGCAGTGGCCAAGGGCCAGAGGGAGGGTTCAAAGGCAGGTGGAGAGGAGTCTGGACGGGCTTCCTGGATGTGAGCAGGGCCTGGCCGGGCTGCTGTGCTCACGGAGCCTCCTGCGCAGGGGCTGACCGAGGGCCGGCTGGACGGGACCATGTCGGAGCTGATGGTGGAGGCCAGGCCCAAGCCGGCGGTGCCCGTGAAGCCGGTGGGCATCAGCTCCAACCTCCTGGGCTACATCGGCATCGACACCATCATCGAGCAGATGAGGAAGAAGACCATGAAGACGGGCTTTGACTTCAACATCATGGTTGTGGGTAGGAGCGGGGGCCGGCGGGGGCTTCGGTGGGCGGCTCGGGCGGGGCCCTGGAGGCTGTGCCGCCCCCGCCTCTCCCTCCCAGGCTGCACAGGGGCCCTCACGGACCTCCGTCCTCTCGCTGCCCATCCAGGTCAGAGCGGGCTGGGCAAGTCCACCCTCATCAACACCCTTTTCAAATCGCAAGTGAGCCGGAAGTCCGCGAGCTGGAATCGCGAGGAGAAGATCCCCAAAACGGTGGAGATCAAGGCCATCGGCCACGGTGAGCACGGGGCCAAGGGAGGCTCGGGAGGCCGAGGGGGGAGCCTGGAGCTAGTGGGTGTCCGCCGCCGGGCCTGGCCTTGCCTCGGAGGACCGCGGCTCTCCTGGAGAAAGGACCAATGACTGTCTTGGGCAGATTTGGACCCGGCCTCCTGGCTCCCACTGGCTCCCACGTGTGGTCAGAGCGGTCCCCACTGCCGCCCCTCCTTGCGGGCCGTCGGGTTGTGGCTGGCTCTGGGTGCAGGCCGGGCCCCCACGCTGGCACAGAATCCCCGAGAGCCACGGCCTGGCGGCCTGCGTCTCAGGGGTGTCGGGAGGCTGGCACGGGGCCTCCCTCTCTTGGGGCTGCCCGCGGGATGGCGGTTTCTGGCAGGCTTCCCCGCCTCTGTCCCAGGACCTGGCAGGGGCATCCTTCCGAGCTCCGGGGACGCCAGTTGGGGCTGTCCATCCGAAGGGCTCCCTGGCCTCTGGGGCTCTCAGAAAGTGGCCGGAATGGCCGGAGGGGGCATTGAGTGTCCCCTACTGACACCAGAGGATCGAGTAGAGGCTTGACCACTGGGCGGCCCTGTTTAGAGGAGCTTCTGCTCCCTGTTTTCCCCCGGACTCCTCCTGAATCCGTGATTCTGGCCCGGATCAGACCCTGTCCTGGGCTCAAACCTGAGCCACTGCCTCGCTGGGTGACCCTGGGCAAGTCACTTCTTCCCCCACCCAGCCTTCACCCCTCCTTCCTCAGAACCGATGCCATGTCACTCCTGAGATAGGAGGCCTTCGGAGAGTCGGGGCTGCAGGCTGGCTGTGGCCTCGCAGGACGGGGTGGCAGGGAGGAGTGGATGGGCACTCCAGGAGAGGGAACTGTGTGGGCAAAGGCTCAGAGGTGGGGCCCAGCCCCAATGGAGTAGGCCAGGAAAGATGGTAGAGCTGTAGGAAGCCAGCCTGTAGTGTTGGGGCACAGCTTGGGGTCCTTCCCAGTTGTTGGGGGGCCTCACCTGGGCCATGACTGTTGCCCCCAGTGATCGAGGAGGGCGGAGTCAAGATGAAGCTGACAGTCATCGACACGCCAGGCTTTGGAGACCAGATCAACAATGAGAACTGGTGTGTGCAAGCAAGCGAGTGTGTGCGAGCAAGTGTGAGTGTGAGCGAGTGAGCAAGCAAGTGTGAGTGTGTGCACAGGGGTGTGAGTGAGCATGCACCCCACTGTCTGCTTTGTGGGGAGGCCACCCAGCGGCTGAGCCCAGGTGTCAGGCTGCCAGGACGGGTTCCCTCTTCTGGGTCTGGGGGTGGTGGGGGGCCTGGCCCAGTGGCCAGCCTATAAGAGGTTCTCAGCAAAGGCAGCCTTGGGATAAAGGCCGGACATGCAGCGGCCAGCTTCAGCCACAGGCTCGGGCCAGGGAGGGTGCAGGTGGGGTGGGAAGGCTGACCTAGGTGGGCCCTGTCTGGCCTCCTCAGCTGGGAGCCCATCGAGAAGTACATCAACGAGCAGTATGAGAAGTTCCTGAAGGAAGAGGTGAACATCGCCAGGAAGAAGCGCATCCCAGACACACGCGTGCACTGCTGCCTCTACTTCATCTCTCCCACCGGACACTCGTGAGTGCCTGCTGCCATCTCCTGACTCCAGGCATTTGCTCTGGCCATGCTCCTGCCTGGCGTGCCCTCCCCTCCCCCTTCATCTCTGCCTCCACATCTCAGACCCCTCTGCCCCCCCCCCATTCTGCCTTGGGGGCCCCCACTCAGCCTTGCACCCCCAGATGTAATTGGTGCCCACTGCAGGGCCAGCCAGGATGGCCCCAATGGGGGGGAGGGAGGATGGGCTCCCCGGGCCCCCACCTCAGCTTCTGCTCTTGTCCTGGGGCAGTACCGGCCTCAGTTTCCTCATCTGTGAAATGGGGAGAGGTGGCTGCAAGACGGTGCTCATGAGGCCCTGGCATTAGCCTGAGGTGCCCACGGCCCCAGGCTCACCTCTTCCCTGTCCTGGCCCAGGCTCAGGCCTCTGGACCTGGAGTTCATGAAGCACCTCAGCAAGGTGGTGAACATCGTCCCCATCATTGCCAAGGCCGACACCATGACCCTGGAGGAGAAGATGGAGTTCAAGCAGAGGGTGAGCCTCCTGGCCTCCCTCTCGGCCTCTCTTCCTCTGGACTCCCAGCCCTGAGCTCATCTTCCCTTGGAGTCCAGATTTGAGTTGTGCTTCTGTGGCTGGCCCCCAGGCTGAGAGATGGGGGTCTGGGCCAGGCCCTGCAGGCCCCCCATGACGGCCCCCCTGATGGCCCCCTGTGATAGCCCCGTGATGGCCCCCCATGGCAGCCCCCCTGATGGTCCCCCTGATGGCAGCCCCCCTGACGCCCCCCGATGGCCCCCTGTGATAGCCCCCATAATGGCCCCCCTGACGGCCCCCCTGACGGCCCCCCATGACTGCCCCCAGGTCCGGAAGGAGCTCGAGGTGCACGGCATCGAGTTTTACCCTCAGAAGGAGTTCGATGAGGACCTGGAGGACAAGACAGAGAACGACAAGATCAGGGTAGGGGCCGCGGGAGGAAGCCTCCTCGTGGGATGGAGTCCAGTTCAACGGGGCAGGGGGTATGGGTGGGTGCTGGGTTCGAATCTCACCTTGGCCTTGGAAAGCCAGGTCACCTCTCTAGGCCTCCGACACTTCTGCAAAATGGGGAGGCGGAGCGGGGGAGGCCTAGACGCCCGCTCCCTCGGCCCAGAGGACGATGACCGGGTCGCCCGTCCGTCTGCCCCCTCCAGCAGGAGAGCATGCCCTTCGCCGTGGTCGGGAGCGACAAGGAATACCAGGTCAATGGCAAGAGGGTCCTGGGGAGGAAGACCCCGTGGGGAATCGTCGAAGGTAAGGGGGGCCCGGGGCTCTTTTCTGCTGCTTTTCCTGGGGTGCCCGTGCCCGCAGGGGCCCCTCCGCCAGCCTGGGCGGCCGGGACAGAGGAGGGCCCGAGCTCGGCCCGAGGAGCGTCAGGATCGGCTCTGGGAGGCCCCGCCGCCCCCCGGCGTCCTTCGCGGTCTGGGGGGCCTCCCGAGAGCGCCCGGGTTGGGGCTGGGGCCTGCGGGGCGCCGCCTCACCCCCGCCTTTGGCCTTTCAGTGGAGAACCTGAGCCACTGCGAGTTCGCCCTGCTGCGAGACTTCGTCATCCGGTGAGTGAGCTCTCGGGGAGCTGCCCGGCGATGCCCGCGAGGCGCTTGGCCCGGTGCCGGGCACCCAGCGGGCCGGGCGGGGGGCGCGGCTGGAGCAGGGCCCGGGGAGGGGCCCGGGGGGCGCCCGCCTGAGGCCGCCTCCTCTCCTCCTGTCAGGACCCACCTGCAGGACCTCAAGGAAGTCACCCACAACATCCACTACGAGACCTACCGGGCCCGGAGGCTCAATGACAACGGCGGCCTCCCTCCGGTGAGCACCCCCGGCGGCACCCCCCCTCGCACGGCCCCGAAGCCTGTAGTCCGCCCCTCGTGGGCACCCCTTGCGCCAGGCCGTCTGGGGGAGGGGAGAGTGTAGTCGCCTCCTGGCCTTCCCTCCCCCCTCCTTCTGAATGTCTGTCTGTCTTCCTGCCCATCCCCCGCTTCTCTGCCATGTTTGCGCCTCCTCCTCCCTCCTCTCTGTGTCCCTCCCTCCCTCCCAGCCCCACCCTTGTGCCCCTTGGTCAGGCCTGCCTGGGTGTAACGCAGGGCATTCTGGGCTTGGAAGCCAGGAGCCCGAAGGGCCTCGGTGTCCTCCTCCGGACGATGGGCACGGGAGCGCGAGGACAGAGGGGGCCGGGGGCAGGCGAGAGCCTCCGGAGAGGCGCCTCGCCCGCTGACCGCTGCCCGTCCCCTCTCTCTCCTGGTCCCTTCCCTAGGCACCTCCTCCATCCAATGTCACGTCCTCCCAGGGCTTGGGGAAATAAAGCCCGGACTCGCTAGAGTGAGCAGGTCAGTGGGAAGGAGGCCGGAGGCCGGAGCCCGGAGCTTCCGGCTGCCCGCTCGCCCTCTCCCCCGGCCTCCGCTCGGAGGCCCCCTTAGGTGGAGCTGCCGCCGAGCCCGGGCAGGGCCGCGACCCTGGTGCCCATGGCGAGCCGGCCCGGCCTGGGCCAGCAGAGCAGGCAGCTCTAGAGAGGACAATCGGGGCTGGGGGAGGGGGCGGCGGCCGCGGGGGAGGGGGCTTCGGGCTCACCCGCTCTCCTCCCCCCGCAGGGAGAAGGCGTCCTTCCAGCAGGGCCAGCCTCCCCCTGCCCCCCCCCCCACCGCCGACTGAAGGGCCTTCCCGGGCTGGCCTCCTCCCCTTCGTCCCCCCCAGCCACGCTCCCCGTGCTCCTCTCGTCCAGCCAACTGCCCGCTGCCACGCTCTGCTCCCGCAGGAGGAAGAGGGGGCCGCGTGCCTGTCCTGCCCCCCAGCGCCAAAGCCCCTCCATGTCCCACCCAAGTGTGACCCTCAGGGCCGCTGTCCGGTGGGCTTGGCTGGGCGAGAAGGCCGGGAGGAGACGTGGCCAGACAGTTGCGTTTTGTTTTTCTCTTCCTCCTTAACTGTAACGTTTAAGAAAAAAGAAAGCCCGTTAGGACCCGAGAGATGTGAACCCCCGCCCAGGCCTGCCCCGACCCCCCATTAATGTGAGTGACGAACACGCTGTGTCTCCTGGGAGCGTCCTGCCCTCGGCGGGCCCGGACAGATTCGGGCCGGCTGCCTTCCGGGGCGACCCCAAGCCAACGACCCCACACCGGTGGCCAGACTGTAACTTTCTATGTATTGTTTAATCCAACAAGACTTTGTGTTTGAACAAGACCCGCCTGGCCTGCTTCTTATTCCACCCCCTCTCCCCGTGGCCCGGCCGGCCGGGGCGGTGTGGGCCCAGGCGTCCTCCCGGCATCAGGCCCCCTTTTCTGGGTGCCCCCACCTTTGGGGCAAGAGGCCTCGGCAGAGGGCATCGGAGCCTCTGAGGCAGGGGCATCGGAGCAGCGAGGCAGGGGCATCGGAGCAGTGAGGCAGGGGCATCGGAGCAGTGAGGCGGGGGCATCGGAGCAGTGAGGCGGGGGCATCGGAGCCTCTGAGGCAGGGGCATCGGAGCCTCTGAGGCAGGGGCATCGGAGCCTCTGAGGCAGGGGCATCGGAGCAGTGAGGCAGGGGCATCGGAGCAGTGAGGCGGGGGCATCGGAGCAGTGAGGCGGGGGCATCGGAGCCTCTGAGGCGGGGGCATCGGAGCCTCTGAGGCAGGGGCATCGGAGCAGTGAGGCAGGGGCATCAGAGCCTCTGAGGCAGGGGCATCGGAGCCTCTGAGGCAGGGGCATCGGAGCAGTGAGGCAGGGGCATCGGAGCCTCTGAGGCAGGGGCATCGGAGCCTCTGAGGCAGGGGCATCGGAGCCCCTGAGGCAGGGGCATCGGAGCCTCCGAGGCAGGGGCATCGGAGCAGCGAGGCAGGGGCATCGGAGCCTCTGAGGCAGGGGCATCGGAGCCTCTGAGGCAGGGGCATTGGAGCCTCTGAGGCAGGGGCATCGGAGCAGTGAGGCAGGGGCATCGGAGCAGTGAGGCGGGGGCATCGGAGCCTCTGAGGCGGGGGCATCGGAGCCTCTGAGGCGGGGGCATCGGAGCAGCGAGGCAGGGGCATCGGAGCAGCGAGGCAGGGGCATCGGAGCAGCGAGGCAGGGGCATCGGAGCCTCTGAGGCAGGGGCATCGGAGCAGTGAGGCAGGGGCATCGGAGCAGTGAGGCAGGGGCATCGGAGCCTCTGAGGCAGGGGCATCGGAGCAGTGAGGCAGGGGCATCGGAGCCTCTGAGGCAGGGGCATCGGAGCAGTGAGGCAGGGGCATCGGAGCAGTGAGGCAGGGGCATCGGAGCCTCTGAGGCAGGGGCATCGGAGCAGTGAGGCAGGGGCATCGGAGCCTCTGAGGCAGGGGCATCGGAGCAGTGAGGCAGGGGCATCGGAGCAGTGAGGCAGGGGCATCGGAGCCTCTGAGGCAGGGGCATCGGAGCAGTGAGGCAGGGGCATCGGAGCCTCTGAGGCAGGGGCATCGGAGCAGTGAGGCAGGGGCATCGGAGCAGTGAGGCAGGGGCATCGGAGCCTCTGAGGCAGGGGCATCGGAGCCTCTGAGGCAGGGGCATCGGAGCAGTGAGGCAGGGGCATCGGAGCCTCTGAGGCAGGGGCATCGGAGCAGTGAGGCAGGGGCATCGGAGCAGTGAGGCAGGGGCATCGGAGCCTCTGAGGCAGGGGCATCGGAGCCTCCGAGGCAGGGGCATCGGAGCCTCTGAGGCAGGGGCATCGGAGCAGCGAGGCAGGGGCATCGGAGCAGCGAGGCAGGGGCATCGGAGCCTCTGAGGCAGGGGCATCGGAGCAGCGAGGCAGGGGCATGAGCCTCCGAGGCAGGGGCATCGGAGCAGTGAGGCAGGGGCATGAGCCTCTGAGGCAGGGGCATCGGAGCCTCTGAGGCAGGGGCATCGGAGCCTCTGAGGCAGGGGCATCGGAGCCTCTGAGGCAGGGGCATCGGAGCATCTGAGGCAGGGGCATCGGAGCAGCGAGGCAGGGGCATCGGAGCAGTGAGGCAGGGGCATCGGAGCCTCTGAGGCAGGGGCATCGGAGCAGTGAGGCAGGGGCATCGGAGCAGTGAGGCAGGGGCATCGGAGCCTCTGAGGCAGGGGCATCGGAGCAGTGAGGCAGGGGCATCGGAGCCTCTGAGGCAGGGGCATCGGAGCAGTGAGGCAGGGGCATCGGAGCCTCTGAGGCAGGGGCATTGGAGCAGTGAGGCAGGGGCATGAGCCTCCGAGGCAGGGGCATCGGAGCCTCTGAGGCAGGGGCATCGGAGCAGCGAGGCAGGGGCATCGGAGCAGTGAGGCAGGGGCATCGGAGCCTCTGAGGCAGGGGCATCGGAGCAGCGAGGCAGGGGCATGAGCCTCCGAGGCAGGGGCATCGGAGCCTCTGAGGCAGGGGCATCGGAGCCTCTGAGGCAGGGGCATCGGAGCCTCTGAGGCAGGGGCATCGGAGCCTCTGAGGCAGGGGCATCGGAGCCTCTGAGGCAGGGGCATCGGAGCAGTGAGGCGGGGGCATCGGAGCCCCTGAGGCAGGGGCATCGGAGCCTCTGAGGCAGGGGCATCGGAGCAGCGAGGCAGGGGCATCGGAGCAGTGAGGCAGGGGCATCGGAGCTGTGAGGCAGGGGCATGAGCCTCCGAGGCAGGGGCATCGGAGCCTCTGAGGCAGGGGCATCGGAGCAGCGAGGCAGGGGCATCGGAGCAGCGAGGCAGGGGCATCGGAGCCTCTGAGGCAGGGGCATCGGAGCAGCGAGGCAGGGGCATGAGCCTCCGAGGCAGGGGCATCGGAGCAGTGAGGCAGGGGCATGAGCCTCCGAGGCAGGGGCATCGGAGCCTCTGAGGCAGGGGCATCGGAGCCTCTGAGGCAGGGGCATCGGAGCCTCTGAGGCAGGGGCATCGGAGCAGTGAGGCAGGGGCATCGGAGCCTCTGAGGCAGGGGCATCGGAGCAGTGAGGCAGGGGCATCGGAGCATCTGAGGCAGGGGCATCGGAGCAGTGAGGCAGGGGCATCGGAGCCTCTGAGGCAGGGGCATCGGAGCAGTGAGGCAGGGGCATCGGAGCCTCTGAGGCAGGGGCATCGGAGCAGTGAGGCAGGGGCATCGGAGCAGTGAGGCGGGGGCATCGGAGCCTCTGAGGCAGGGGCATCGGAGCAGTGAGGCAGGGGCATCGGAGCAGTGAGGCGGGGGCATCGGAGCAGTGAGGCAGGGGCATCGGAGCAGTGAGGCGGGGGCATCGGAGCCTCTGAGGCAGGGGCATCGGAGCCTCTGAGGCAGGGGCATCGGAGCAGTGAGGCAGGGGCATCGGAGCCTCTGAGGCAGGGGCATCGGAGCAGTGAGGCAGGGGCATCGGAGCCTCTGAGGCAGGGGCATCGGAGCAGTGAGGCAGGGGCATCGGAGCAGTGAGGCGGGGGCATCGGAGCCTCTGAGGCAGGGGCATCGGAGCAGTGAGGCGGGGGCATCGGAGCAGTGAGGCGGGGGCATCGGAGCAGTGAGGCAGGGGCATCGGAGCAGTGAGGCGGGGGCATCGGAGCAGTGAGGCAGGGGCATCGGAGCAGTGAGGCAGGGGCATGAGCCTCCGAGGCAGGGGCATCGGAGCAGCGAGGCAGGGGCATCGGAGCCCCTGAGGCAGGGGCATCGGAGCCCCTGAGGCAGGGGCATCGGAGCAGCGAGGCAGGGGCATCGGAGCCTCTGAGGCAGGGGCATCGGAGCAGTGAGGCAGGGGCATCGGAGCCTCTGAGGCAGGGGCATCGGAGCAGTGAGGCAGGGGCATCGGAGCCTCTGAGGCAGGGGCATCGGAGCCTCTGAGGCAGGGGCATCGGAGCCTCTGAGGCAGGGGCATCGGAGCAGTGAGGCAGGGGCATCGGAGCCTCTGAGGCAGGGGCATCGGAGCAGTGAGGCAGGGGCATCGGAGCCTCTGAGGCAGGGGCATCGGAGCCTCTGAGGCAGGGGCATCGGAGCCTCTGAGGCAGGGGCATCGGAGCCTCTGAGGCAGGGGCATCGGAGCAGCGAGGCAGGGGCATCGGAGCAGCGAGGCAGGGGCATCGGAGCAGCGAGGCAGGGGCATCGGAGCCTCCGAGGCAGGGGCATCGGAGCAGCGAGGCAGGGGCATCGGAGCCTCTGAGGCAGGGGCATCGGAGCAGTGAGGCAGGGGCATCGGAGCCTCCGAGGCAGGGGCATCGGAGCAGCGAGGCAGGGGCATCGGAGCCTCTGAGGCAGGGGCATCGGAGCAGCGAGGCAGGGGCATCGGAGCCTCCGAGGCAGGGGCATCGGAGCCCCTGAGGTCGGCCTGCCTGGGTCTCTGCAAAGGAATCTGGGGAAGGGCCGTTTCCATTCCCTCCAAGCAAAGGCCCTGATTAAAGGCCTTCCCAACAGGCTGCAGACCGTGGCTCCATGAGTGTCTAAGTGCCACTGGGCAGCCAGGGGGTGCTGCCAGGGGCCGAGCCACTCTCAGGCACCTGATGCCTGGGTGCCCCTGTTGGCCTCAGAAAGGAGCCAGAGAGGGAAATGGCCGCCCCCCCAGGCCCCAGAAAGTCAGATGCGAGGGCCGTGGACAAGGCGGCCCATTACGTGCCTGGCTCTGAGCGTGCCTGGATAATGAAGACAAAGCTCCACAAGCTCGGCCTTCCCTGATCTGGGGCCCCCAATGTCCCCAGAGGCGGTGATGGTCTCTCTGGGCCCTGGATCCATTGAGTGGTCGGGGAATGATACCCTCTCAAGGCTGCTGTCTGGCCCCCTGGGGGCCCTGGACTCTGCAGGCCTCAGTTTTCTCAACTGTAAAATGGACATAGTGTCACCCCTTGCCTCCCGGGTGGTCCCAGCAGACACAGTTCTGGGCACCTAGTAGGGCCCAGAAAGGGCAGCTCTTCTCCTCCTCCTCCTCCCCTTCCCAATAGATTCCCCACCATCTGTGTGCCAGGGGCCACCCCGAGTGGCACAGAATCGCTGTCTCCCTGGGGCCAGGCGCTTCACAAACGTGATCTCATCCGATGCCCTCACTTTATGGGGGGGGACGGAGGCAGGTGGGGGTCGCTGAGCAGAGAGCGTTCATTAGGCACCCACTGGGTGCCAGGCCTTGTAAAGCCAGAACCTTCCCTCAAGGTGCTCCCTTTCTGGCCCTACCACAGATGGCAATTGGGAAAGGTACTATTGGGTCCATTTTACAGAGAAGGACATTGGAGAACCGAGAGCCTGCAGGGCTTTCCCGGGGGTCACATAGCCACAGGGGCGGAATTAGAACACATGCGTGGACAGGGAGAGGGCCAGAGTTAACAGTCTGGAAAGGATTGGTTATGACGTCACCGCCCCTCCCCGTAATTTGCATTGTTTCTCTTGTCCCGCCCAAAGGGCGTGTCCGGACCAGACCCAGCACCGGGGAGCGCTGGAAACCAGACCCCGCCCATCACGTGACCGAGCAGCCTTTTCCACCTTGCGGCTCTCTCCTGGCGCCTGCGCCATAATCTCCGCGCCCTTCACCTACGCGGCTCCCCGGAACTCCGCCCCTTTCCCCCTCTCCTTCCCCTTCCCCCTTTCCCCCCTCTCTCCCTGTTCCCCGCCCGGGGTCCGCCCACTCTGGAAGAGCAAAGATGGCGGCGAACCAGCATCACACCGAGGACCGTCATGTCATCATCCCGCCAGGCGAGAGGTGCGGGGCGGAGCGAGCGAATGGGGGGCGGGGCCTGGGGGACGGCCTGCGCCTGAGCCCGCCCTCGCTCGTCGCGTCAGGAGGGAGGCCACGCCCCTTCCCCCCGAGAGGTGGGGCTCGGAGAGTGGGGGCGGGGCCTCCGTGGAGCAGCGAGAGTCTCGCGTCCCCTCGTGGTGGGAATGGGGAAGGGAAGCCCACTGGTGAGCCGGGGAGAGCGCTCGCGCCCCCTGATGGTGTGGAGGGCAAGAGCTGGGCCAGTTATCAGTCAACAAAGCTTCAATCAGCGGACTTTGTGCCAACCTGGGCTGGGGATTCCCCAAAAGAGAGGAGCTAAGACAGAACCAAGGAGTGTGGGAAGGGAAAAGACTCAAGGAAGGCTTCCTAGAGGGAGCAGCCCGGCCAGGGGGCTTTGTTAAAGGCGGGGGCGTGGGGGCATCCTGAGTCGAGCTGGAGCCGAAAGCCCTCATCATCATGTCGGGCACGGCAGCCAGCATGTCTGCGGGCAGGGCCCAGGGAGGCCAGTGAGGGGCGGGGGCCAAAAGGGGCCCCGGCACAGCCCGGCCCCGGGTCACACGGGAGGCGCCGTGGACGAAGAGCAGTCAGGAGGGCCGATGCGGTGTGTCGCAGCGTGGGCCCAGGAGGGGGGCAGAGCCGCCGGGCAGTCCGCCAGGCCAGGACCTACGAGGCTGTGCTCTGGCTAGATCGTGGCCCTGTCGCTGCCCCCCTTCCCCCCCCCCCCCCCCCCCCGTTGTTATCTCCCGCTCGCCGACCCTCCCAGAGGGGCAGGGCAGCCCGCCCCAGCCTTAAAGGACGCTCGTTTTCCTCATCCAATTAAAGAAGCCGGAACATGCCCGGCTGGGTGACCCTAAACAGGTCACGTGCCCTTGGCAGAGGCTCGGCCAGACGCGGGAGCCACCCCCGGGTGGTCCTCCGGCCTTCTCCCGAAGCCTCGTCGGGGGTCGTGCGGCTCTGCGGGCAGTCGTCGCCCCTGTTCCACTTGGGGAGGCGGGACGGCGCCCTCCCGAGGCTGGCCCTCGGCTCTTCCTCTCCCCACAGCCCCTGTTCTCATCTCCTTCCCAGACTGCCCTTCTCTTCACTCACGTCGGGCCCCAACGTGAGCAATAACGCCCAAATCTGCAAGTGCTCCCCACGGGGCAGCAGGCAAGGCGCTGACTTCAGGAGCGCCCAGCCCCCCGCAGAACAGCCAGGCCTGCGGGCCTGCGGCCTCTTGGCTCGGCCCCAGCCGGATGCTCAGCCGCCATTTTCTCCTGCCAGCGTGCTGGTTGGCTTCTTTATTCTTGGCCTTGCCCAGTGGTCTTGTCTCCCTCCGACCCTCAAGAGGGTGGCTCTGGGCCTCCATTAAGTCCAGCAAGCATGACGTGTGCCAGTCTTGGGGCATCCGGAGCCCCGTCCGACTTCCCCCTGGGGGGGGCGCGGAACTCGTTGGACAGATGGGGTCAGCCCACCGGGCCTTCTTCCGGGAGGCTCTTGGGCCTGTGTGTGGGGTTTTCCTTAATGGACTTCCCTGACCAGCAGGGTCCCACAAGGGAAGGGGCTCACCTTTGTGATGGGACCCGAGGAGAGGTAGGAACCGAGAACCAGGGTGGAGAATGAAAGACAAGGACAAGTCAGTGGTTGGATAGGGCAGGCAACCCCTATGATTTTCCTTAAGGCGGAAAATGAGGATAATGGAATACAAGGTGGTTGAGGAGATTAAGATAGAGAATGCAGGCCTAGATGGTTACAGCCTCGGGGAAGGAGAAGGTCAAGAAGAGAGAGACAGAGTCATTGAGGAGCCCAGTGGAGCTCCATGGAAGGGAGAAAGGCCAAGAGGAAGTTCATGGGATTGCCTCTGAATTTATTCATGTCCTGCTTGGGCGGTACTCCCAAGGACGTAGTAACCACATCACAAAGTATAGACAATTAAGATTGGGTGGCAAGGTAGAGGGAACACCTTTGGGCGTGTAGGACATAACCGAGCTTTCCCGGGCAAGTCTCCGAACATGTTAATGGACTTGTGTTGGGCAATAGGTCTCGTGATCAGGTCAAGGTTACCTTCACAAAGCTTATCGGTAAAGCCTCATGCTTGGAGACACAGTAGTAATACAGTCATCTATATTTCATAGATGTGAATATGCTTGGGATGCTACACTGTGCGGTGTCCCCGAGGGCCTGGCCCTGAGGGGGGGGAGATCAGAGCAGAAACGACAGGCCCCTCCTCCTTGGAGAGCCCGGCCGGCCCGTGGGGCTGCCCTCCGGCTGGGGGGTCCCTTCCTTTGGTTTGGGAGGGGCCCAGAAGTGGGCAGATGGTAAAAGGCAGAGACTAGCTTGGCCTCAGGGCCTGACCCTCTTCCATACCCTCCTCAGGCACGCTGTTCCTGGGAGGCGCCTTCCCAGGCTCCAGGGAGGGGCCCCGGCGCTGGGGATCCCCTTCTCTGTCTCTGTCCCTCAGTACCCCAAAAGGCCCGTGGGCAGAATGTGTGCCAGGCCTGTCTCCAGGCTGCCCCAGGCTCCTCGCAGCCTCTTGGGGGCGTCCCCAGCGATGGGCAGCCAAGGCGGGCGGGTTGGCGACGTTGGAGGGCATCTCAGAGAGGAAGCTGGAGGCCAGGAAGGAGACTGCCCAGGGGTTCTAACCAGAGCTCCCTCTCCTATGCCAGATGCTGCCCCATCCTGCGGCGTGATCCCCACTCCCAGCTCTGGCCAACACTCGGAGTCCCCTCCCCCGGCCCTCCAAGCCCCGCCGAGGGTCAGCGGCAGCCCCTCCTGGCCTGCTTGTGCTTGTAGCCCCGCGAGGGCAGGAGCCCTTTCCTTGCTCTCAGACTCCCGGAGCTCTTCCCGGGAGCTGCTGTGTGCCCGGACTCCCCTTCCTCTGCTTGCTGCATCCTTGGCGAAGCCCTTCCCTCCGCCTCCAAGGACCGGCCTGCGGGGGGCCACATCTGCTACTTTCTGCCCAGTAAAGTTCGAATCCCTTTAGTAGGAATGCAGACTAGACGGTGGGCACCTCCCAGGAGGAGGTTCCTACCATGGTGGGTCGCCACCTTCTCTGCACCTCGGAGCCCAAGGGGCCAAGGGACTTGCCCAGGGTCACACAGGCAGGATGGGTCAGAGGCAGGACTTGCTCGCTCCCAGGCCAGTTCTGCTCACTAGGCCAGGCTGCCTCTCATGAGCCCAGCTCCTGAGGGATTGGGCCTAAGCTTTGCTGCTGTGTGGGCCAGTGAAGAGAGCTCCAGACTGGGAGTCACAAGACCTGGGTTCGCATCCTAGCTGAGCTCCTAGGTGGCCCAGGACAGAGGCCTTCTTCTCGCTGAGCTGCCTCATTTTCTTTTCTCGTGAAATGAAGGGACTTGGGGTCTTTCCCAGCCCCAGTCTCCCGGGCCCCTTGACCTTGCCGGGAAGCCTTCCTTTCCTTCCATTTCTGCCCGCATTCTCCCTGGTCCTCCGGGCCTAGTTCAGTCCCTTCTTTTGACCTCATGCAGTCTGGGCATGGAGAGAGACCTCGGCAGCCACGCTGGCCACTCGGTGCTGGACGAGGGTCACCCCAGGCCCTCCGGCCAGAGCTCTCCCGGGATGGGGACGGCCTCGCAGCTTTGGCACGTGCTTCATCGCAGTGTGTCTCCTCCACCTCCATCACCTGGGACTCACCCAGGCTTGCCCTCCTGGCCAGCAGGCCGATAGCCTGCCCTGGGGGCTGCACCCTGGACTTCGGGCAGGAGCCTCCCTCCCCGGGGCAGGCCGCAGTTCTTCCTGGGGGCTTGGCCACGCCGTCTGCCTGTTCCTGACTTCCAGACTTTCAGGAGGAAGGAGGGTCTCTTCCACACGAGCAGGCTCTACGCGGCTCCCGCTTCCTGGGCTCCTTTGGGTGCCTTTGCTGCCGCTTTAAGCCCTCCCTTCCGTCCTAGAGTCGCTATGGCAGAAGGGCAGGAGGGGTCAGGCACTGGGGGTGAAGTGACTTGCCCAGGGTCCCAGCGCTCGGGGCCAGATCGAACCCAGGACCTCCGTCCGGCCTGACTATTACTCCACGCCCTTGGTTGGGCCTTGTTTAAGTTCCGTCCCGTCAGCCTACTGAGAGCACGTTGGCTGCTGCTCCTCTGCAAGTGCCAGAGAAGCCCAGGCCCAGGGCCGCTCCTAGGGCTCTACCATCCCTTCTTGGGGCTGCCGGTCCAACCTGTTCTGGAAGCCCCTCAGGACGGTCTGGGCGCTGTCTCGTCTGGTAGCATTGCAGGAGACGTTATCTGCTATTGGCTCGGATCAGGCCCACATGGGCCACATTCCGTGACTCGGCCGTGCCCGCTTCCCCTCCCCAGCCCCTTCCTCTTTCTCTTTTGGGTCCCTTCCCAGAACCCGGCCTCGTGCCCATGGCCGGTTCTGTGGAAGCAGAAGTGTCGCCTCAACTTCCCTGTGCGGAGCTTCACTTTCAGTGTTCCCACAAAACGAGAAAAGAAACCTCGCAAGGAGGCTGTGGCTGTCCCCGGGCCGCAGGGCACTCCCTTCCTCCCCTCTCCAGCGGGGCGCGGCCCCTTGTGCCCCCCAGCGCCACTCTGGCCCTGGCCATTTTCCATTTATTCCCCGTAATCAGCTTCATCACTGCCGCCAGGAGCACCTGGGAAAGGAGGAAAGGCCTTGGACTGGGGGGTCCCCAGGGGCAGCGCCAGCACCTTCTTGGCCATCTTTTGTCACTTCTGTGCCCGGCGGCACTTGCCAGTCCCTTCTCATGTTTTCCTCCAGGACATTCTTAGAAAGCCGGGTGGTGGACACCAGGGACCTGGGAGGGCCCAGGGTGCAGCGTCAGGACAGGATAGGTGCTCTGTGGGCACCTTGGGAGGGCAGAGTGGCTCCAGGTCTTTGGGTACAGCCTCTGCTGCATCCGCTGGACCAGGGGAAGAACACAGACAAGAACTCGAAGGATGAGCAGGGCTGAAGGAGTCACCACCCAGGAGGGCTTAGACTGTGCGCGGGCACCATTCGCACCCATGACATTCCGCAAATGCATACAGAATGATGGACTTGGGGCTGGAAGCAGAGGAGGGGAAGGGCAGGGAGCTCGAGGGAGGGAGGGAGGCTAGCAGGCGCCTCTGTCTCCTTCTCTCCCCACAGCATCCTGATGCACTATGAAGACGTCGAGCTCTCCTTCTCCAACATGTCTGAGACGCCCAGCCTCCTGAAGGGCTCCCGGAAGGGATCGCTCTACCTCACTCAGTACCGGGTAATCGGAGGCTGGGGGCCAGCTCTAAGCCTCCCTTGGTCCGGAACTCGGCCTGGCTCTGTGCGTCCACAGCATCCTCCTTACAACTGGCTTGCCAGGGTTTGGGTTCCCATTTTACCGGGGGTGCCTTGGACGCAGAGTGCCAGCTCTGCCTCTGACCGGGACTCCTTGGCAGGGATCTAGGCAGCTCTATGGGGAGCCCCGTCCCTTGTGGGGCCCGTGTAGGATGACAAGCACCCGAGGTCCCCAAGTGCAAGGGAGCCCTCCTGAGCTGATTTCAGAGGTGGCTTTTGCACTCCCGTCCCTGGGCTCTGCAGCCCCAGCTAGGCTTCTCATCCCCCCTCCTCTCCGCTCCTCTCTGCCTGCCCCTTCCCTGCTCCCAGGTGATCTTTGTGGCAGCACGTAATGTCAAGGATGCCCTGGTCTCTTTCATGATGCCGTTCAACCTCATGAGGGATTACTCTGTGGAGCAGCCCACCTTCGGGGCCAACTACCTGAAGGGGACCATCTCTGCTGCCTCGGATGGTACACCCTGCCCTCGGCTCCCTTGGCTCCCCCCCCCCCCCCCCCCCGTGGGCCCTCTTAAGGCTGTTTCTTGCCCTCCCTGATGTGCCCCTTCCCCTCCCAGGCCAGCCTGTGCCCTATGAGCTGCCCGGGTCCCGGAGTAGCCCCTCCCCTCTCCCACGGGCCTGTGCCCTTTCTTCCCTAGGGGGCTGGGGAGGGCAAGCCACCTTCAAACTGATCTTCCGGAGCGGAGGGGCCATTGAGTTTGGCCGGCTGATGATGGACTGCGCCTCCAATGGTGAGTGGTGCCTGCCCAGGCCGTCCCTTCTCGGCAGCAGATCCGTGGGGGCCGCGTCCCCTCTGTGAGCTTCTCTCGTGCCGCCTTGTCTTTCAGCCGCCAAAGGCCTCCCACCTCCGGTGACGGTCTTTGGCTTCGGCCCTCAGTCCAGCCTCCTTGTCGCTTTGGACAACCGCAGCATGCCATCCGGCCACACACAGTTCATCTATGTGCTGCCCAACAACACCTCCTACATGCCGCCTCCTTCAGGTAAGATGCAGCCGGGGGCATCTCTGGTCAGGGCGGGCAGCGCCTGCCAGTTCTGACTATTCTCGAGCCTTTGGCCTTGTGGACGGAGCTGGGAGCCATTTGTGAGAAGCCCCCGGGTGCCCTCCCCGCGTCCGACAGTGGTCACCAACCTAACTCTCCGGGCCACATCCCTGGGCCGGCAGGGACTGGCCGCTGCTGGCCGGGGCCTGGATTCGGGGCAGTCTCCGGCTCCCCATCATTTGTGTTATGGATGGCGATGATGAGCTCACTCCTGCGAAGGCCCTGGGCCTTTTCCCTCCTCTCCCCAGCTTTGGCTAGCCGCCCGCCCCTCCTTTTGTGCTCAGTTCTGGCAGGGTCCCCGAGTGCACCGAGCCTGGAGGGCTTGCCGCAGCTCACCACATAGGTTGCTTTGGATTTCGATATTGAGGTGTTCTATCTGTCAGCTCCAAGAGGGCCAGGGGCTCCCCCGAGCCAGCACAGGGCCCAGGTGCTCAGTTAGTGAATGTTTCTTGTTATCTTCAGGGTACCAGGTGTCTCCTGCCTCAGCTTCTGGATACGGACCTCCTCCCCCTGGATACGGACCTCCTCCCCCTGGATACGGACCTCCTCCCCCTGGATACGGACCCTTTCCCCCTGGATACGGACCCCCTCCCCCTGCATACGGACCCCCTCCCCCTGGATACGGGCCCCCTCCTGCTGGATACGGAGCCCCAGCATTTCCCAATGCAGGGCCCTCTAGCCCTCCTGGCCAGGCCGTAAATATTGACCCTTCCAGCTCCCTGGCCCCTAAAAGCAAACCAGAATCCAAAAGCTCAGGTAAGAGAAAGATGCTTTAAAAATGTGACCCAGGCCTGGAGGCCAGAGGTCCCAGGCTCAACTCTGGCCTCAGATACTTCCTGTCTGGGTGACCCTGGGCAAGTCCCTTAACCCCCATTGCTGGCCCTTATCATTCCTCTGCCTTGGAACCAGTACACAGTGTTGATTCTAAGACAGAAGGTTGGAGTTAAAAAAAAAGGGGTGGCCAAAGGCTTGTCTAGTGGTCTGTGGGGAGGGAGACACAGCCTGACTGTGGGGAGGGGGACCCCATAACCTTTGGAGTGTCATGAGCACAATCAGAATCTTTCTGAGCCTGTGTTTACTTCTCTGTAAAATGGGGCCAGGCCAGGAAGGTGTGGGCCAGCCGCCTCAGTCTTGTAAGGCTGCAGAGGTGGGAGCCAGCATCCCCATGGCCAGAGGGCACGGTCCCTGGGATGCTGGGCCTCAGTGTCCTCCTTTGTATGAGTGCCCACCTCCCGGGCCTGATCATCAGGCTGCCTGCGATGGAAAAGAGCTCCCCCTGATTTGATTAATGTGTCACATTCATTTCTGAATACATCCTCCCTCAGCTTCTCCCTAGAAAATCAATGCTCGGTTTAGAAAGAAAGAAAAAAAGATTTAAAAAGGAAAAACAACTCGGCAAAACCAGCGTGTTGCCTGCCTGGCAGCGGATGCAACATTCTACAGCCATGGCGCCCGGCCCCCCACTCCCGGAAGAGGAGGGAGGCGCCTTTGGTCCTCTTTGGGGCTCCTTGGATTTGGGCCACAGGCAGCATGGCCGTCCTGCCCCTCTTCCTTCCCTGTCTGCTTCCCCCTTGTTCCTTGCTGCTGCTTGGTCTTCCCACCAGCACCAGTCTTTTCTTCCAGAGCAGTAGTGCGCCACTCCCTTCCCTTGGCCCCCGCCAACGAGCCACAGAAAGCACCGACTGCTCAGTACTTCCTGGTCGGACAGACGCACGCACGAACTTGGGGGCTTCCTATTTGTCCTTCCCCCCTTGGGGTGTGGGCCTGCCGCAGGATCTGGGGCCGAAGGGCCTTTCCCATGTGCCGTGCTGGCTCTAGCAGCCGCGCCAGCACCAACACTAGCGTGGAAGTTCCACCTTTTCTAGGTGGGAGGTGGAAGCTGCGGAGTCGTTTGATCTGGCCCTTCTTTTAGAATTAGTGGAGACAAATGAGGTGCTAGTTGTAAATCCTTTCTGCTGGCCACGCAGTTTGCCTAGCTCCTCGTCGCCTTATTTGGGGTTTTCTTGGCAAAGATACTAGAGGGGTTTGCCATTTCCTTCTCCAGCTCACTTGACAGATGAGGAAACTCGGGCACAGTCCAGTGACTGAGCCAGGGTCATACAACTGGCCTTCCTGCTTCCAGGCCCAGTCTCTGCATGCGGTACTCCCACTAGACAGCTCTCTCATGGCTCTTACCGGTTGGCAGTTTTTCTTTTCAGAGAACTGTTTGCTCCCGTCTTTTGACCTTTATCTGCTGGGCATGGCTCTTGGTTTTGTATGTCTGATGGGACCGTATTGAGACACAGATTCCCCTGCCTTCCCCCCAGGAGAAGCCCCACAGGCCTTCCTGTCAGCCATCCAGTCAGAGTCTGGGAGGTGAGGGGGAGGCACGTCTCTTCTCCAGTGGCTTGTTTTCCAAATGGCCGAGAGCCTTGGCAGGAGGCGGTAGCGGGCGGGCCGGGGAGCACGGGCACCCCACTCTGCTGGAGCTGTGAAGGGATCCAGCCATCCCTCGCCCTGCCCCTTGGCCCGGAGATGCCATTGCCAGGTAGATGCCCAGAGGACATCAAAGGGAATAGGAATGGGTCCACCCAGCCACCAAGAGATGCCCATCGTGCCAGGCTCATGAAGATGGCGGCTGTTGGCATGGAGAGGAAACGCCGCCGAGGTGGATGCAGAGAAGCCCTGAAAGACTTCTGGGAGCTGATGCAGAGGGGAGGAAGCAGATGCAGGGAAATGGGCACCATGATCACAGAGCAGCAACGGAGAGGCCCCCCAACCCCATGAGGCTGAATGTCGGGGTGCTGCTGACCCAGAGAGGAGATCAGGTCATGCACCTCCCTCCCTCTTGTGCAGAGGCGGTGGACTCTGGGTGCAAACCCCGGCATGCGCCGTCTGTTCAGTTGAGGAGAGGACAGGGCGCTTTCTGGGTGGGGGAGGGGGAGCTAAAGATAGTAATAAAACTTCTTTACGAAAACACAGCTAACTTGCCTTCCTTGTTGCTGCCACTGTCCCTCCTGATAGACTGACGCCAGCATTCAGGATGGCCAGAAGACGTCGGACGCCCGGCCGGCGCGGGGGCCTTCGTCTCGGAGCAGCCTCCCTTTGGGGCCATGGTACGGTCAGAGGGCCCCGATGGAGCAGGCGTGAACCGGGGCCGGCCAAGGCCGCAGAATAGCTGGGGTGGCCCGGGGGGCGCCAGGGGACGGTTCGCCAGCCCCCAACCCCTTTCCTGCCTGCGGTCGGGGGGCCTTTAAGAGCCAGGATGTGGGCACGAGCTCGGTTTTCCGAAGAGCCCCCCAGAGCTCGAGAGCCGAGGCTCCAGGGGAGGCCCCAGACCGGCTGCTCCCCTTTTGTTTGCTCTCGAAGTCCCCGGCTAAGGCCGCAAGAAGTTCTGGCCAAGGAGGCAGCCGCCAACCTGGCACGGCTCAGGCCTCAGGCGGCACTTGGATGTGATGAGAGCTTTCCAGGGGCTGAAGAAGGCGGCCAGCGAGTGGGCCGGCCCGGTTAGAGAGGGGGGAGGGCCGGCCTCCGGGACCTCCCACGCAGGCTCTGGTCCTGGGCCAGGACTACCAGCCTGTGGGCCTTTTGGCCAGTGCCTCCTCCAGGGGATTAAGGCAAAGGGGCGAAGGGCCGTGCCCAGGCTCACCCAGGCAGGATCTGAACTCGGACCTTTCTGCTTCCAGGCCCAGCGCTCTCTGCTGCGCCGCCGGAAACGGGTCCTCTTCCCAAGGCTTTCCCAGGAGCCGAGCCTGGAGGCAGTCCAAGAGCTGGAAGCAGAGCAGGGCGCTGGCCAGCGAAGAGCCCAGGGCTTGGCTTCCTCCTGACCGCGGTCATCTCGTCCGTCAGCAGGAGATGCCCGGTTTGGGCGTGTGCGAAGAGAAGCCCCCCGAGGATGCAGGGAGATGCTCCGGATTCGAGGGGCCTCCAGCAGCGGAGAAGAGAGCCGGCTCCGGCGTCAGGAGGGAGCCTTCTCTGGCCTCCACTAGGGAAGGAGGGATGAGCCGGGGCTGCCGGGCATGTACGTGCTTCCTGCAGGGGAGCCCCGCTGTGCGGGGGGGGGTCCCCAGCTACTGAGGGAGTGTCCGGGGACTGTGGAGGAAGGGAAGGCTGGCTGGGCCGCTCGACACCCAAAGGGCTCCCTTTGGGCTGAGCTGCCTCCAGCCCAGGAAGTGGGCAGAACTGGGTGCTCCACAGAAGGGGCAATTTGTGACTTGGTCAGAGGGGCCTTTTAGGATAAAGTCACCCCCATCCCCTTCGCGGGCCTCCTGGTCTCCCGAGCAGAGTTCAGACCCCTGGCACTGCCCGCAGACACCCCCAGGGCGAGGCTGTGGGGTGAAGTGACTCCCCCAGGGTCACCCTGCTCGGAGCCCAGGACCTCCCGCCTCATTTCTGCCTGGCCCGAGGCTGCTTCCTGCCTGCCATTTCTTAGAGCCCCTTAAAAAGCCCCAAGTGTTGGGCCATCCTCGGGCTGGGGGCGCCCGCTCTGTTTCCAGGCTCCCCGCAGGAGGCACAAGATGGCGGCTGCTGACGGGCTCTTTGGCCCCCCAACGCCTTGCTTTCCTGCTAGTCCTCCGGGAGCTCTGAGGATCTCCCAGTGCGCGCCGTGGCCCAGGCGGGGAGCTGGGGGAGGGGGCAGGCCTGCACCCCAGTGGGGAGAAGCCCCGGGGCCAGGCCAGGCCTTCCGCCCATCGTGGCCCTGACTTCTCTTTCCCTGGCGTTCTCTTGACAGGGCAGCCCGCCTTCCTCGTCCCTTGCTGAGGAGATGACCGCTGGGGCCTCGGCCAGCCTCCCCGCTTCCTCTCTGGGACAGCCGCTGCCCCCCCCCCGGAGCGCCCTGGTAACCGAGGGGCTGCCATGCTGGTGGAGAGCGGGCTCTCGTGCCTCAGTGGGAATAAAGCCGCGTGAGGGGCACTGGGCTGGGCAGCTCTTTCCTCGCCTGCGCTTTACACACACGGGGCCTGGAGGACGCCGGGCCACGCACTGGGCAGAGCACCAGGCCGGGAGGCGGCGAGGCGAGGTCCAGGCTGACTCGCTGTGGGACCCGGGGCCGGTCCCTGCACCGCTCTCTGCCTCGGTTTCCCCCAAATGGGAACGCGTTGTCGAGGACCCCAGAGTTTAACGGCGCCGGGCACCCAGCAAGCGCGTTAGAGGGGTTAGCGGGTGTTCAGGTCCTTATGAGCCGCCTGGGCAGGCAGCCGGAGCCCGGTGCCTCGGGCAGCCTGGCTGGAATTCTCGGCCCCTCTGGGCAGGCCCTTTGCAGAGAGGATCATCGGGGTGTGGAGAAGAGACAGCCCAGTGGCTTAGTGCGGCCTCCTCTAGGCCCAGGACGCCCCGCATCGGGGCCGGAAGGGTTCAAAAAGGCACTGTTCGTGCCAAGAGGGCGGCTTCCGCCCGGGAGAGGAAGCCGAGGCCGCCCAAAGGGGAGTGCCTGGAGCCCAAGGGGGCCGTTGTTTCCAAACTGGGGAAGCCCAGAGATGCTCATTTCCTCCGGTTTGGCCAAGCCTCTCCGGGAAGGAGCTCCCAGGCCTGGATTCCGCCTTTCCAGTTCCTCCCTCCCCACTCCCCAGGCTGCGCTGGCCGCCTCTGCGGCAGAGCGGGCAGTGGCTGTGGGGCCCACGAGGCCCCGCACTGGCACAGCCCCGGATGGGCAGAGTCCGGGGGGGGCGGGAGGGGGCTTGTGACAACCCTGGCTGATGCCCTCCCTGCCCGGGCAGCCTGGACCTGGTGGCCAGACCTAGTGCTTTACCAGTTTCGGTCCGAGGAAACCCAGCGGGTTCTGCAGGGTCCTGGGCCCTTCCGAGCAGCCGTGCCACAGGGCAGCAGAGGGTGCCCGCCTCCTCGGCCTGCCCTCAGGGACAGGATGGAGCCACTGGCCGGACTTCCCTGCTGACATTCCCACATCTGGGCACAAGACCTGGCCCGCCCCAACCCCAGGCTGCTGCCCTCAGCATCCTCCGAGGCCCCGCTCGTCCCCAACAAGGCCTATCCCGGGGGAAGAGTCCTCCATGCTCCCACAGGAGTGCCATCTCCATTTTACAGATGAAGAAACTGAGGCTGGGAGCTTTAAGGACCCACCCGGAGACAGTCGAGAGGCCTCTCCCCCACCGTTGGTCCACCCCAGACAAGTGCCTGCTCCCTCTGGGCCTCCAGAGGCCCTTTGGACTCGGCCCAGGTTCTGCCTGCAGCCCTGCAGTCGGGGTCAGCAGGGCACTGTCAAAGTTAAACACTTTTATGGCCTCGGAAGTTCGTGGCCAGAGGGGCCCCCGAGGCCTGGGCCGAGCTGGATGGGGGCCCTGCAGTGGGAGGGCAGCCTAGTGGCACTGCCCGCCCAGGCCAGCTATGCCCAGAGGTGCCCGCCCTCCCCCCAAGTCAGTGCCCGGATCATCTGTTAAAGTCACTTTATTAGGGTCTTGGGGGCGGCCAGGAGAGGGTCGGGGCCCCGCTGGGAGAACTCTCCGTGCCGCCCTCCCTTGCCCCCTCCATCCCCCCGTCTGCCCAGAGGCAGGCACGCGTGAGGTCGTCTGGTCTTCGGGACGGCCAGGCTTCCCGCCGAGTGGCCGAGGCCAGCTTTCGGACCCAGGAAGGCCTGCCGGGCCCCTGGAGGCGCCCCGAGTCCAGGCTGCGGCCAGCAGCGATACCCGTCCCGGTCCTGACGCTCGGAATCCCGCGAGCTTTCACAACCAGGGGAGGCTCTCCTTGCCCACGATGGGGTACACGTGCCACATGACGACGCCCGACGGGTTGATGACCACCGTGAAGTCGGTGTCGCGCGTGAGGCCGCTGATGACGTTTTCCGTGTAGACGTCCTGGGCCTGGAGGAGGAGGCGCCGCGGGCGTCAGAGCAGCCATCGCCAGCGTCCGAGCCCCCCGAGACGAGGCCCGCCACGACTCACCTCGTACAGCGCGTGCCCGGTGAAGTTGAGAGCCCCCAGGGAGGTCCGGTAGCGGTAGGGCATGTCCGTGCGGCGGCTGAAGAAGACGACGGCGCTGGCGTCCTTGGACAGCGGCCGCACGAACACTTCGATGTGGTGTTTGGTCTGAGGGGGACAGAGAAGCCGCTCGGTCCCGGCTCCCCGGCGGCGCCCGCCCCGGGCTCAGGGCTGGAGGGACCCCCTGAGCGTGTGGCCCCAGGCTGCCCCCCGGCCCCTACCTTGAGGACTCTGCGGCCCTGGATGCCCAGCGGATCCTGGTTGATGCGGATCATGAGTTTGTTCTGCAGGATGTCCACGTTCTGCGGCGAGATGGCGCGGAGGTCGGTGGACATGAAGAGCGGCGCCGCCAGCACCGTCCACAGGGCCATCTGGGCCTTGGCCTGCTCAAAGCTCAGCCCGTAGTTGCCTATAAGTAGCTGAGGGACGAGGAAGGGGGCGGCCGCTGAGTCGGGCCTGGCCTCGGGGTCTTCTGGGCGATGCCCCCGGTGGTGTGCCCTGCGAGGGGCCCCAGGAGCCTCAGGCCCGGGGCCTGAACCCTTATTCGGAGCTCGTCCTTGGAAGGCTGCTGGCCCCCGAGGGGTCTGGGGGGCCCGGACACGCGCTGCCCAGAGAGCCAGCACCCCGGAGGGAAGGAGGCGACCCTTGGTGCCTCCAGGGTGGAGACGGGGGTCCAGGCACTGGCTAGGGAGGGGCCAACCCACGGGAGTGCAGGAGGCTCCTGGGAGAGGGAGGGCAAGAAAGGGCAGCAGATGGCTGGACGGCAACCCCCCCCTCCCATCCTGCACACCCACCCGGGAGGGGAGGAGAAATGGGCCTGGGGAGACCCTCAGCCTGGGGGACTCCAGGGACCGAGGTGGCAGCTGGAGGATGAAGCTGAAAACAGGACCCCAAATGGCGAAACGGGGTACAAGCCTTGAAGGGCGGCCCGGCAGTCGGGAGACCCAGGACCTCGGGGGACCTTCCTCCCGTACAGCCCCAGGCCCGCACCATGTCGGGGTCGTTCCAGTGCCCAGGGCCGGCCATGGGCTGCAGCACGTCCTGGTGCTCCGAGAACCAGTCCACGATGGAGAGGACGCTCTGCCACGAGTCCTCGATGTCATCAAAGTTGCGCCACAGGTTGCAGATGTCCGCCAGGAGGGTGTAGTTCACCTGCAGGTCGGTGGCTGGGTCAGCCCGGCCCCCTCAGCCCCAGGCCAGCTCCCCCCAGAGAGCCCCTCAGGCCCTCCCCAGCCCTTCTTCCTGCTCACCTCCGGAGGGAGGCCCCCGTCGTAGGCCGGCCAGCTGCAGGAGTAGCCGATGGGGCGGCCGGTGTTGTTCAGGGCTTTGGCCATGGCGGGATAGCCTGGAGAGGTACAAGCACCCGGCGGTCAAGGAAGGCCCAACCCCGGCTTTGTGTCTCGGCCTGGGTAGGAAGCAGCGCCCGGCAACGGGGGCTCCGTGACTTGCCAGAGCCCGGGCACGTTGGGAATCCCCTCGTTCGATTCGGTGCCCGCTCCGGCCCCTCAGACCCTGCAGCCCTCCCGGCCCGGCTCCACCGGCCTCCGCAAGGCAGGCCACACACCCAGGGCGCGCTCCAGGCTGCTCGAGTAGCAGCCGTCCAGCTTGAGCATGTCCACTCCCCAACTGGCGAAGGTCTGGGCGTCCAGGGCCACCGTGGCCAGCGTGGTGCCCGGGTAGCCCATACAAGTCATGCTGCCCATGTCTCCGTAGATGCCCAGCTTCAGCCCCCGTGAGTGGACCTGCCGGCGGGGCAGAGAAGGGCTCAGGACGGGGCGGCCGAGGCGCCCCTGGGTGCCCCCCGGCCCCGCCCCGCCCCGCCCGGCTCACGTAGTCTGCCAGGGCCCGGATGCCGCTGGGGAATCTCTCCGGGTCGGGCACCAGGACCCCGCCCTCGTCCCGCTGCAGGGCCATCCAGCAGTCATCGATGTTGACGTAGACGTAGCCCAGCTCCCTCCAGCCGTCCTCCGCCAGTCGGTCGGCCATGGCCATGAACAGGCGCTCGCTGCGGGAGATGGGAGCCCTGCTGGGAAGGGGCAGCGGGGGCTCTCCCGGCCCCCCAGGGAGCTCGGGCTCCTCCCCCCACCCGCCGGGCCAGGCCTCGGGGTGGCACCCACTTGATGCAGTTGTCGGGGTCCTCGTGGCAGTTGATGCTGCAGCGGTAGCGTTCCCAGGCCAGCCAGCCCATGGGGGGGGTCCGCATCAGCCCGTTCTCCAGAGAGAAGCCTGGGGCCACCAGGGCCAGCAAGGCCACGAGGAGCTTCATGGCCCAGTCCTGGGGTGAGGGGAGGGGAGGGGTGGGCCTGGGGCACCTGGGGGGAGGAAGGCGCAGCAGAGCCGGGAGCTTCCCGATCCCCAGGGAATGGGGAGAGCAAATCTGGGGGGCACCAGGTTGCCCCCTCCATCCGTGAGGTGGGCAGAACTGGCAGTGCCAGCCTGGCACTGAGACCAGTAGGGACGGGGAAGGTTGCCGTGTCCCCCTTTTGCATCCCCCCACTCTATTCCCCAATTTCTCCCCTCCTTGGAAGGAAAAGGCCGGGCCCTTAGGCATGGGAGCTCCCCTCCTCCAAGAAGCCGGCCCAACCCTACCATTCTTGGCATTCCTCCCCACTCCCACCCCGGGGCCAGAGGCCGCTCTGTGCCCTCCCGACAAACCAAGGACTCCCTCCGGCCTAATAACGGCCAAGCTCCACCCGGCGGGCTCCTGCAGGCACAACTAGACCCACCCTCAGGGACAAAGCCCACCTGGAGCTCCCACCTCCAGGACCCTCCATGGCTCCCAAAGGCTTTCCTCCCCAGAACCCCAAGCCCATTTCATGGAGGAGGGAACCCGGAGGCAGAAGGGAGGAGAGCCTGGGGACCTTCCTGGGGCTTTCCCCTGACAAATGGGGAAGGGGAGCTTGGAGGTTGTCTCGGCCGGCCGGCCCCCTCGTTTGACGGCAGAAGAAACTGAGGCACGGAGAGGCTTGCCAGCTTCCGGCTGCTGCTGGGGGGGCCTTAGAACAGATTGAACTTCCTTTAAACTCAAGGCGGAGATGAAGACAGACCGGCTGCCTGGAAGGGGTCAAAGTCTGAGAGCCCCGGGGGTCCTGACACCTCCAGATGGGGAAACTGAGGCACGGGGCGAGAGCAGCGCAATCCGTGAGCATCGGAGCTCCCAGGAGTAAAGTCCGGAGGACCGGCTAGAGAGGCCACCTAAGCCGAGCCCCTCACTTTACACGCCGGGAGGCTGAGGTCCAGGTCGCCCTCCCTTAAGGTCAGCCCACAGGGTCACTCACCTGGCCGGCTACAGCTGAGACCGCTCCTGTCAGCACCACTGAGGGAGGCTGGGGGGCTCTCCAGTACTTGTCGGGGACCCACGTGACCGCCCACCAATCAGGCGGCCGAGCCAAGAGGCCGGATCGACTTGCGTCATGCCGCCATCCCCACCCCGAGGGCCGGCCTTCCTCGCTTAGCCCGGGGGTGTCCGCCGCGGAGGCGGCGCTGCTGGTCCGGGCCAGCCCGGTTGCCGTGTCTTTCGGCTCGGGGGCTTGTGGCCGCCCGCCCCCGCCGGGCCATTTCCCCTTCCAGCCCCCGCGCGCGCCCGCGCTTTCGGGTCCGCTCTTCTCTGTCCGAGGCGAAGTTCGCCCCCGGGTCCTAAGGCCGCCGCTCTGACGCAGCGTGTGGAGGCCCTCTTACTCGGCGCCTTTTCCATTCGCTCCCTCCCGGCAGTTGCCCGTGCGGTCGCGCACTGCCCGTTTCCCTGGGGCTCCCTCCGCTCTCCCGCCCGAGTTCCTTTTGAGCCCCCTGGCGGACATCCTGGAACCGTGCTTGCTGAGCAGAGCTGCGGAGCTCGGCGCAAGCCCCTGAGCTCACCCCCTCGGCCCTTCTCAGCGCGCAGCAGCATTTCACGACGCCGTCATTCCGCGTCGCGTTCAGCCTGTCCCAGGGGACGGACGCGCCTCAGTTCCCAATTCTCGGCAACAAAGGCCCTCCTTCCCCCTCTAATCTCGTGGGGACGGAGGGCGACGCATGGCTGTAGGGCCCTTTGGACCCCTCCGTCTTGTGCTCCAGGAGGAGTCCCAGGGTCCTGTTGGCACCCCCTCCAACACCCAGCGTTGCCGGTCATGTTGGCCAGTCTGAGGGGGACTTGGAGCACTTTTCATCCAACTCTGAAGTTTTCATTTCTTCCTCTGAGGCTTTCCCTATCCCAAGCCCCCCCCCCACCCCCCCCCCAAGAGACAATAAGGAAAAAGACTTGAACAAGAACATTCATCGCGGGGCTCTTAGTGGTGGCCAAACATTGGAAAACGAGGGTCTGCCCTTCCATTGGGGAGTGGCTGAACACACTGTGGCACAATTGAATGTAATGGACTTCTCCATTAGTGGCAATGCAGTGACCCTGAACAACCCGGAGGGATCTAGGAGAAAAACCACTCTCCACATCCAGAGGAAGAACTGTGGGAGCGGAAACAGAGAAGCAAAACAACTGCTGGAATGGACATGGCTGGGGATGGAGACTCTAAGCAATCACTAACCCCAATGCAAACATCAATAATATGGAAATAGGTCTGGTTCAAGGACACATGTAAAACCCGAATTATGCCTGGCCTACAGGAGGGGGGTGGGAGAAGGGAGGGAAAGAACATGAATCGTGCAACCACAGAAAAATATTCTTCATCAAAAATGTTGACATCGAAGGCCCCTCCCAGCCCTGACATTCCTTGTTCTAAGCTCCTTCGCTGCCCTGACATTGTATTTGACGGGTTCTCGGCAGCACTGCCTCTCTAGGGTCCCCATCTCTTCCCCTTCCCTAGTCAGGGCCTCTCCAGGCTGTGGGTGGGAGGGCCCTCCTCTGGGCTCTGCCTCCCCCCCTTTTTCCCTCCATCCAGCTGCAGAACAAACCCCAGTGCTTGAGCTCTGCCCAAATGGGGCAGGCTCAGCCCTTCCCCTCTGCTGCTGCCTTTTTTCCCGCCCTCCTTTCTGACTGCCTTCTACACTGCTCGGGGATGAGGCTCTGGAAGAGTGAAATCTAGGATCCAAAGTCAGGTAAAGCTCCCATCCATTGCTCCTTCTGCAGTCCCTTGGGCACTAAGTTCAAGTTAGGGGTCGCTGAGCAGTCCTGGGGTGCCCAAGGCCCCGAGGGCTGGAGTATGTGTGTTGGGGTGGCGGCGGTAGGGGGAGCTGCCACGTGGCTCCCTGGGAAGGCCCGGGGCCTGGACTCCCTGGGCCTCTCCTCTCCCCTATCTGTCTAGTTGGGTCCTGGAGGAGAACAGGGAGGAGCCGCCTTGCTCTTGCCCTGGGCCCCACTCCCCAGAAGTCAGTCTTGGATCCCTTCAGGGGAGCCAGAGGGAGAGAGGGAGGGACAAGAGAGGAGAGTCACATGCCTGGAGTCTGGGAGGATCTGGGTGCCCTCAGGACTTGATGAATCCCAGTTTAGCCCCTGTTAGAGCTGGACAGGACCTGGGATGGGGGGGAGAAGGGGGCAGAGCCCTCATCTGAACTCTGGGCCAGCCATTTCCTTACTGGGGTGACCTGACCCAGCTAAGCCAAGATCCTTCTGTGCCTCCACTTCCTCCTTTGTAAAGGGGGAGAGGCTGGACTAGAAGAGTTCCAGAGCCCCCTCTGGTTCTCAAGCTTGCAGACATCTGTGATTGAGCCCATTGTTTAAATGGACAGCCCCTGAGCCTCTCAATGGGCCTCGGTTTCCTCATCTGTAAAAATGAAGCGTTTGGACTCCTTGTCCCAATTGATGATGTGATGCTTCGGTCAGTAAACACGGAGTGTCAAGTAGGTGTGGGCCCTGAAAACATGGTTGAGACCAATGATATCAGCCTATTTGCTGTAGGAGCAATGGGGCCCTCTCTGCTCTAGGGGCAGGACCTTGGGGCCAGTGTCCTCCAGATGGCTGAACCCCTCTGGCACTCCCTTGTCCTCCACCCTAGGGACACACAGAGAGGTGGCTCAGGCTGCCAGGGAGAGGGCCTGCCCCAGCCCTGGAGAATCTTCTGGAGGAAGAGAGAACATTGTGGGCCTGCCCTGAGACTGGAAGCTACTTGGGGCTGCCTTTGCCTTTCTTCCTACCCTCCTCCCAGCCCCCTCCATTCCCCAGCCCATGCCAGGCACTTAATGCTTTTTGACTCTCAGATACCTGGGAACATCATGGTTGGACGCCCTTTGTCAGGACTCACCCTACGAGAACTGGAAAGAGATAAATGATAATCCACACCTAGAGAATACCTAGACCAGCTGGGAGATAAGAATGCCCTAACTGGGATGTCCTAGCCTGGGAGGGAGAGCAGTGTTCTCTCAAGGGCCTCTCCCCACCTTCATCCCAGGGGTCCCAGGCTGCCCCTAGCCCCATCCCTCTCCTTTCCTAAAGTGAAGAAACTGAAGAAGCTGAAAGGGATCCTGAGAGAACCCTTATTTTACAGGTGGGGAAACTGAGGCAGGGCAGGGACCAATTTGCCAGTTGACCAGGACTACAGTTGTTTTTCTGGGGTCATCCCTGCCCTATAGCCTTGTGATCCCCAGAGTGTCAAGGAGGGCACCAGAGGTGAGGTCATAGGCTCCTAGACTGAGAATTGCCAGGGACAGTCCAACTTCACAGTCTTTCATGACCTCATTTGGGGTTTTCTGGGCAAAGGTCCTAAAGTGCTTTGCCATTTTCTTCTCTGACTCATTTTACAGGTGGGAAAACTAAGGCAAACAGGGTTAAGTGACTTGCTCAGGGTCACATAGCTATGAAGTGTCTGAGACTGAATTTGAACTTGGGTCTTCCTGACTCCAAGCTCCGCTCTCTATCCACTGTGATACACAGCTGCCCATACTAGGTCACAAAGCAGCAGTATTCGAACCTGGTTCTTAATGATTCTAATCACTTGTAGAAGCAGAATCAATAGGCCTTGTTGAGAGGGAAAGGGAGAGTCAAAGACCATAAGATTTTTGGAGGTTAGTTGGTCCAACCTTCCCATTTGACAGAAGAAACTGAGGCCCAGAGCAGTCTTGCCTGCAGCCATTCAGGGAGTAAATGGCTGAGCCAGGTCACATGACTTCTGATCTAGGGTTCTTGCTGTCCCTTCTCATTTGGAACAAGATTTCTGAAAAGCTCCTTGACCAGGAGGGACTGGGACAGCATCATCAGTTGGGGAACACTGACTAGACTTCTGGGACGGGCTCACTTGCCCCTCGGGGCCTCAGTTTCCCCGCCTGTAAAATGAGGGTTTGATTTTCTTGACACCCTTACTTTGGGCATCTCTGTTCTCCTGGGAACAAAAAGGGTTAGATTCTTTCTGACGGTTCCCATGAGCTCACTCCTCATTTTACAGATGCAGAAACCGAGGCTGAGAGGGGCTGGGCCTCCTCTCTGTGGCCCTGAGACTGAGGGGGGAGGACCCCACCAGGGGTCACTGGCCGGGCCCGCCCCCCTTCCCTTGGCATCAGATTGGGCACATCTGTGGGAAGGGGGACACATGGGGCTGCTCTTGGCCCTTGGCTCAGGCCTCTTCGCTTCCCTCCTTCCTCAGGGCCCTGGCGGGCAGCGGTGCCATGAAGCTGAACGAGCCCAGCGTGGCCCACTACGCCGTGAGCGGCTCTCCCGCTGACCACGAGGGTTTCCTGCGCCGCTGCAGCAGCCCAGGCCCCCGGCAGCCCTCCGCCCCCAGTGCCAGCGGCTCCTGCCCCCGCTGCTGGTTCGTCCTCAAGGGGAACCTGCTCTTCTATTTCGAGGGCCGGGAGAGCCGGGCCCCCCTGGGCCTCATCGTGCTGGAGGGCAGCACCGTGGAGCTGTGCGAGGCCCCCCAGGAGTTTGCCTTCGCCATCCGCTTCGCCAGCCCCGGCGCGCGGCCCTACGTGCTGGCGGCCGAGGACCAGCAGGACCAGGAGGCCTGGCTCAAGGTGCTCTCCAGGGCCAGCTTCAGCTACATGCGGCTGCTGGTGCACGAGCTGGAGGGGCAGCTCCGGGAGATGCAGCTGGGCCCGGCCTCCCGAGCTGCCCGCTCGCCCCCCCGGCCTCCCCCCGAGCCAGAGGACGGCTGCCCCCCGCTTGGGGATGGACTGGCCGAACGGGATGAGGGCGGCCCGAGGCTCCCGGCTCCCAGCACCCGCCGGCGCCTGGCGGACAGCTACCCCTGGGGCCCGGCTGGCCCGCCCCTGAACGGGGGGGACAGCCCCGTGTCCCCCGAGACCTCCTGCTTCTCCAAGCTGCACGGCTGGTACGGCCAGGAGATCACGGGCCTCCGCAGGGAATGGCTACAGGCCAGGGCGCTGGCGGGCCGCCGGGCCGTGAAGGGCTCCTGAGCCCGAGCCCGCAGCCTGGCTTACCCCTCCCCCCAGGGGATCCCGGACTGGCCCCCAGGACCCGCCTCGGACACTCCCCCAGGCTCCACCCTGCCTGACCGGGGCCCCGTGTTACTGAGGAGGCCAACGAGGCCCAACCTGGGCACTGGGGGCACCACTAGACGCTCATTCTTACCATCGGGACCAGGAGATAGCGGAGCCTGAAGCCAGGGAGGGCTGGTCCTGGGCTACCTCCTGCCCCCGGCCTCCTGCCCCCAGCCTCCTGCCCCCTGCCCCCGGCCTCCTGCCCCCTGCCCCCAGCCTCCTGCCCCTGGCCCCTGGCCTCCGGCCTCCTGCCCCCGGCCCCCAGCCTCCTGTCCCCAGCCCCCGGCCTCCGGCCCCCTGCCCCCGGCCTCCCGCCCCCAGCCTCCTGCCCCCTGCCAGGCTTCCCCCCCCCCCCCCCTTGTCTGTCCTGCTCTTTGGCGACCTCTGGTGGGCAGGGATGGGGACTGACCGGGGGTTCCTGGCTGGAGCAGATCCTGAAGTCCTGGAAGGAATCCCCCCTCCCTCCCCCCAGAGGCTGACTGGCCCCCAGCCACACAGCTGGGCAGTTTGGGGCTGCCTCGGGCTGCTAAGGGGCCGGAAGGGAGCCTTAGCCAAGAGTTGCCTCCCTGCCTCCGGCTTTGCTGGGAAAAGATGGCGCTGCTGGCCCCCGCCAGGAAGCCTGGAGGCTGACTGGGTGAGGGCGAGACCTGGGCGGTGCAAAGGGGAAGGCCGGCCCAGGCCCCTGGGCGAGCAGCTGCCCTCCTGGAGTTTCCTGCGCCCTGCTGAGTTGCTGTGGGCTGGGGGGGGGGGCTCCCCAGATTTGACAACTGGCTGCACCGCCCTCTGCTGGTGGGGAAGACGTGCTCCCCAGCTTCCTCCCTCCCGGGTGGCATCCCCTCAAGGAAGCCCCTCACCCCTGCGGTGGAGCCAGCCCTGGCCCAGAGAAGTAGCTAAGCCTCACTCTGGAGGCAGGTGGTAGCCTAGTGCACAACATGCTGAGGGCTGAGTGTGAATCCAGCCTCAGACGCAGTGTGTCTCTGGGCAAGGCACCTCCCTGCCTCAGTTTCCCCAACTGTAAAATGTGGCTAATCATAATAGCCTCTTCTTCCCCAACGTGGTTGTAAAGACCAAATGATCTATTTGGAAGGGTTGGCCCAGGGCCTGGCCCGTAGTAGTGGGGGCTCTATAAATGCCCCCCACCCCAAGGACCCCAGGGGGACCGTGGGCTGGGATGTGAACAGATGGCTTCCTCTGACCTTCCATTATGATCGGGCTGCCCATAGCGGGCCTTCTCAAGGAGACTTGGGAACCCCGCAGCTGGGTAGAGGCCCTGGCACACGCTGCAGAACACTGTCCGGGGGCGGGGGGAGCAGCCTGACCACGGGGGGCTCGGACCCAGGGCCCACGCCCATGGGTTTTGTCAAGAGCTGCAAACACCCAATAAAGGCTTTGGCCATGAAGCTGGCCTCCTTCTTCCATCTGGGGGTGCCATGCTGGAGGTGGTGACCGCGGGGCAGAACTAACTGGCATTGCCCTTCTCTGGCCCCCACCTCTGGTGGCTGGTGCCACTTTTATTATACCCACTTTACAGATGAGGAGACTGAGGCACGGGGGGGGGTGTGAGGTGACTCGGCTGGGGCACCTCCTGTGCCTCAGTCTCTTCCTTTGGCAAACAAGGCGCCCAGGGTCCCTTCAGTGTCTGAGACACGTGGTCTCTAGGGCTCCTCTGTAAAATGGGAGCCGCGGTCACGGGTCACAGCTGGGTCCTGGTCGGGGCGGAGCCAGGCTCTCGATAACGTCACCACGCAGGCCAGAGCAGAGGTCGGCGGCGCGCAGGGGCGAGGTCCGGGACTCTCGCTCGAGGCTATCGCGAGAGCCAGGCCCGGCATCACTTTCTGGGCACACCGGCCGGCGGTCCATCCGCGAAGCCGAGGTCGGGGACGCGAGATGTCGCTGGGAGCGGCTCGCTGGGTGGTGGCGGCGGCAGCCGCGCGGAGCGGGGCGCTTGGGCCTGGGCCGGCCGCGCGGAAGGTCGGGAGCGGCCAGGGACAGGGCCGGGCCCCGTCACGGCCACTCATTGCGACCCGCAGCGGAGCCATCTTGCCGAAGCCGGCCAAAGTGAGTGAGGGGCGGGGCGAGGTGTGGCTGCGGCGGGCCAATGGCGGAAGCCGCGGGGTTCGGGCGGGGCCCGGCCGGAAGCAGCTGTGGGCGGGGGTCGTGGGGGGATGGGGCCCAAGACCCCTGGGCTGGGCAGGGGTCCGAAGCGAGGCTCCTGGAAGGTTCTCCGAGCCTTCTGCCGCAGCCTCCCAAGGAGTCCTGCCTGGCCAAGGCGCCTCCTTGTAGCTTCAACTGGGGAGCTGGGGCCCTGGCATGGCTCGCTCTGTATGCTGAGCCCGGCTGGGATCCGGACTCCCCGCTTTGGGGGGCGGTGCCTCTTGACTTCTCCGCCGGCGGGCCTTGCTGAGAGCTGGGGTCCAGGGGCTGGCACTGGGGCACCCCGAGACCTCAGCGCAGCACCCCCCCCAAGCCGAACCCATCCGCTGACCTCGGGGCCCAGAGCCTGTGTTCATGATCGGTTTTCTGTGGGGGAGTTGCGGGGGTCCCCCTACCCCAGCTCTAATCCCCCCAGATGTCCTTTGGCCTCCTGCGGGTGTTTTCCATTGTGATCCCCTTCCTGTACGTGGGCACGCTCATCAGCAAGAACTTTGCAGCCCTGCTGGAGGAGCACGACATCTTTGTTCCAGAGGATGACGATGACGACGACTAGAGGGTAAGCCCAGCCTTTCCTTCCCAGGGTTCCCTCCCATCCAGCCTGGAGAGCTGGATCGGCCTCCTCTCTGGGTGGGGCCCCAGGCTAAAGTGCTGGGCTAGCCTGTAGAGTGCCCCAGGAGTGGCCGCAGCCTTGGCATAGACCAGTGATGGTGAACCTTTTAGAAACCGAGTACCCAAACTGCAACCCTCACCAGCACACACTCCCACTGGGTTGCTGGGCAGAGGGGTGGGTGATGGGAGAAATAGCTTCAGGTGTGGTGGAGGAAAGGGGGAGCAGAACACCCCCACACCCACACACACACATGTGCCATAGGTTTGCCAACACAAGTTTAGGCTGTTGGAAGACATGGAGCAGTCATTCCCTTCATCATCCATTCATTCAGGGACCTGGGCCACACCTGGGGGTGGGGGGGGAGCTGAGGGTCTGTTCCCTGAGGCAGCACATAGTAGGTACCTGATCCTTGCTGATGGCCCTTGGCCCCCTCATCTCCTTGCCCACCCCACTGCCCTCTGCATTTCATTGACTACTGACTAACCACTGCAAGGGGGAGTGGGCACCTTCCAGGAAAGGCTGAGCCCCAGAACATTTACGCAGGGCCACAGATTCCTGTCCATCAAGGGCGGCCTTTCCTTGGCTCCCCCAAAGGGCAAACCAAAGGTTGGAGGAAGGCCCTTCCTAGCTTTTAAGTAGAGGTTGCTGTGGCAGAGGGATTCCTTTGGGTGTCCTGGCTGGCTCTGGGACCCTGTGGATTTGGCCTTTTGACTGACTTTGCTTTGGTGGGCAAAGCTGAGCTGGAGATTGGCCTAGAGCCGTAAGAGGGGCTGGGATGACTAGAGGCGTCCTGGAGAATTCCCCAGAGTTGGGAGGCTCAGCTCCTGCTCCCCAAGCCCTCCGCCCTTAGGTGGGAATCCCCTCCGAAATAAAGGGAATGCAATCTTCAGTTAGAAGGGCCCCAAGAGAAGAGGGCAGGGAAAGAGCATGAATCATGTGGCCCGAGAGGTATAGTAATGCCCTCAGGGTTACCAAACCCTGTATGTGAGGGCCACTCCCCTATCTTTTACAGGCTCAAAGCTGCAATGACTTGCCACAGTCACACAGCCACAGTGTAAATCAAAGTACAGGCTTGCCAAGATTGCAAACTCAGGACTTTTCCTGCTCTTCCCACGGTGTCCTGGCCAGCTAGTCTGACCTTCCAATGATAGGAACGGGAGCTGATGGTTTCTTATCATAGATTACAAAGTGCCTGCTTCACTACAACCCTTTGAGGGGGGTAGGGCAGATGTTCTTGGTCCCATACTACAGATGAGCAAACTAAGGCTCCAAGAAACTGAATGACTTCCCCACTGTTGTCACATGAGAGCCAGTAATTGGGAGCCAAGACTTGAGTCTGTTGAGTCCCCAATTTAGTAGTTTTTGAATTATTCCAAAGAAAACAAATCTCCCACAGAAGGAGAGGCCCCATTTAACTCTTGCCCAAGAGATGACTGGGGGTAATCCAGCTGGGCCCTGGGGTGGGAGTCACAAAGAGAGGCCGGTGGGCTCTGGGGGGGGTCCTCCGAGCACAGCCTGTGGCCCGCCCCTCCCACCTTCAGGGGCCACTGAGTCCTTCTTAGAGTCGCTGACCGGTTACGATCCCAGGCTGTAGGACAGGAAGAGCTGGCATGTTTGTGCGCGCGGATGTCCTCCTCTGAATGCAGCCATGCTTTCCACTGCAGGGCGCACTGGCCACACAGAGGGGGTGGTCAGCCTTCTGATGCTCAAGCTTCCGGAGGGAGCCACCAGGCGTTTTATCAGCGGAGGGACCGAGGACAAAGGCTGGCGTTCCCTGTACGGCCCAGTGGGTGTGGTGTGTCCACCTTGTTAGCCCAAGCTCCCTCAGGCTGCCGCCCGAGAGCACTTGAACTATGAATAAATGTCACTGTGTGACAGGCAGTGGCAGGACTGCCCGTGTCCGTGTATGCTCGTGGGGTCTAGGGCTGAGGCCTGGGGGAGCCAGCTGTGCAGGCCCCAGGCCCACGCTGGAGGGGGCAGTCCCCTGCAGGGAAGCTGATGGCAACTCCAGGGAGAAAGCCTGAAGGCAAAAAGGGTTTTGCTTGGAACCCATGGCCCAACCTCAGCAGGAAGAGAGGCCGGAGACCTTTTTTTCACCCTTCACCAGGGAAGCAGCAGGCAGGGGTCCAGGACGTGGAGCCTGGCATTCTGCCGGGCCACCAGCCCCCACGTTCCCTTCTCCAGACCTCAGCATCCTCTTCTACAAAGAGAGACTGAAGGCCGGGCAGCTGCTCAGGGCACAACTGGCCCCACCGCAAAGAAGGTTCTCCGACTCTGAGGTTTTTGTTCTAGCTTGCCCTTGCCCTGGGCCAGGTTTATTTTGGACCTAGAAGGAGAGTTGGGAGTTTTGTCTTCGCAGGCAGTCTCGGTCCCCTTTGCCCCACTTGGGGCTCTCGTCCATCTCTTCTCAAGGCGGCTCCTTTGAATTCTGCTTTTTGTTCCATTAATTCATCAGCACTTATATTTTGTCAGAGAGCATTTATTTCTGTCATCACTGCTGGCCCGGAGTCTCACAGAACGGGTTCCGCCCACTCCTTTCCCCCTCTGCCTCTTGCTGGTTTCAGACCAGGGCTTTCAAAGGGCCCTTAGGGAGTGAGAGCACCTTGCTGGCTTACGGAGCTTGTGCAAGGCTTCCCAGAGGCCTACCTCGCGCTCAGTGGCACGTGGGCGTCACCAGGGACACAGCAACCTGTCCAAGTAAGTCAGGAGGGAGCCCGTCACAGTGAAGAGGCGCCGAAGCGACTAGAGAGGCTGCATGAGCCACAGCAAAGGCATCAAGGCTATGATGAGTGGGAACAGGGCCCGGATCTCTTTTTCATCCTTGCCCAGGGTGCACACAGCCTTACGCTGACCGACCCTCTTGGGAGAAGGAGCCGAGTAAATTGGTTATCCAAAGGGGGCTCGGCTTTTTCAAGCCAGTATTCTGTGGCAGGAGTGGCAGGTAGACACTGTGGAGCCCAAGCTCAGGGAAGGCTTCGGCACTACAGATGTGGGGGTGGGACCCCGCAAATGGACACCCAAAGTCGCCCAGGGTGCTCCAAGCTTCCTTCCCCTCGTGGTTTTATGAGCTCCAAAATACGGCCTCTTGGATATACTCCAGAGCTTTCTAGGGAAAACGTTCTCCCGTTTCCTTTGCCCCAACCTCTGGCTTATCAAATGAGCTGCCTGCAGGGCCAGGTGGGCGGTGAGCCAACCAAAAGCACCCTGGCCAGGTACCCCGAGCCGGCCCCAAGCCTTTCTTTCAGAGCCCTAGATGCAGGGAGAGGGGACAAAGTTAGAGGAAGGTCACATCTGAGAATTTATTTGCTATAGTAGAGTTAAATATCAATGCAGCCCTCTCCCCAGCACTGAGTCACGGGTCATGACCAGCATAGAATTTGGAGAGGAAATCTTTGGGTCTTGGGGCTTCCGTTTCGTGGAAGAATCGCATGACGTGTGTCCGCTGTTTCCACACCTTAATCGTCTCCTCCAGCTCCATCTTTCCCTGCACAAGGAGGAAAGACTTTCAGTGTCGGGGCCTGGGGACAAGCTGCTAGGCCAGGGAGATGCTTGCAAGCCTCGCGGGACAAGCAGGGAGGACTACTAGCTGCCCCTGCAGCCCCACCGGGCTCATCTCCCACTCCGGGTTGATGACAGCCCTAAGGGGAGGCCTGTGCTCCCCCTTCCTCCTGAGCCTGCTTTGGCCCCAAACAGGTCTCCTCCCTGGGTTGGCACTGGCCAGTCCCTGTGTGTGTTGGGGGGGGGGGCAGTCACAGTGACATGCCTTCACAGCTCTACCCCAAAGCCCCCCTCCTGCAGGAAGCCTGGGCAGATCCCCCCAACCCACTCTGTTTCAGACTAGTTTGTAGTTCTTCTCTTCATGCTTCCTTGGTACATTCCGAGGCACCAACTCTGGGCCTGAGCAAGTCACATAACTGCCTCGGCTTCCTCATCTGTCAGAGCCACTTCCCAGGGTGGCTTGCAAAGGGCCAACAGGGCCCGGCACCCGCGGGGCTGCCCTAGCACTAGTGGGGGTGGGCATGGCCTGCTGCCCTTCCAGGGGCCAAGGCCTCGGGTTACCTTAATGACCAGAAGGTCGACCACCCGCGGGTCCGTGACGTGGGCGTTCTTCAGGAACATTTCTCGCACCTTGTCCCGGCCCTGCTTCACCGAGATGTCCAGCTGGAAGAGGTGCACTGGGGGGAGGAGTCGGACGTCAGTGCTGGGACCACCAGATGGGGGGTGGGCGCAGAGCCCGCCTGAGCCCCCTCCGCGGGGCACCGGAGCTGCCCGGGCCGCTGACACCACCCTAACCCCGCTCGCCTCAGTCCCTTCCCCTTTGGCCCGGCTCCTCGGGGCCTGGCCCTTTAAGAGTCACGACCTTGACCGAGAGCGCCGCCGGCCGCGACCCCTCACCCGTGGTGGGCACCTCGCGGTACCAGGCCCGGTACAGCTCCCGCACCCGCCGCTTGGCCTCGGCCAGGTCCCGACTGAACACCGGCTTCACGGACGTGCCCACGGCAGCCGCTGCCCGGCCCACTCCGCTCGCCGCCATCTTGGCGCAGCTGCCGCCGGCCTCGCTCGGGAGGGAAGGGAAACGCCCCGCCCGGCTCGGTTATTGGCCGCTGCGGACGCGAGGGCGGAGGGAGAGAGAAAGAAAAAGCTCGGGGCTCTCTGATTGGCCGTTGGCCGAAGCCGATGCGCTCTCAGCGCGGGGGGTAGGGCGACGGGAAGCCGGGTAGTCTCGGGGCTCCCTGATAGGTTCGAGGTCCTGGGGGGTGGGGAAAGGAGCCGAGACACGCGTGCGCACGCGCTCGGGCTCAGCCACTACCCAAAAGGCGTTGGGGCGTGAGGGTGTGCTCGGGCCGCCCAGCGGGGGGCGCCACTCTCTTCCGGCTCCTGGGCTCGGGGTGGGGATTGGGCACCGCCCACGGGAGTGCAGATGCGCCTACAGATGGGGAAACTGAGACCTAGGGAGGGGCAGGGGTGGGCCCAAGGACCGGGCTCAGCCCTCCTTTTACAAATGGGAAAACCAAGGCTCGGGGAAGAGGTCTCCCCAGGGTCGAACCGTACTCAGCCCGGCAAGCTTAAGGACCCCAGACCCAGATTCCTGGCCTAGTAGGGCTTTGCCTCTCCATCCAGGTCCCCCGACCCGGGGCTCCCTGGCAACGCTAAGCCCCTACAGCCGGAGCCAGAGGACCCCTATCTACAGCCGATTGCTAGCCTGAGACCCCGCCATTGTGCCCTGGGGCACCATGTTGTTGGGCGAGGTGGCCGAAGCCTGTGGGGCTTGCCGTGGCTGGGACTCCGGTTTATGAGCCCCCCCTCCTTCTCTGTTTCCAGGGGTCCTCTTTGGGCCACCCCTCCTTGTTTGGGGGCTCAGCACAGGCCTAGGAAATGTGGCCGGGTGCCCGGAGCATGTTCGCTTGCATGTGGCCATCGTGTGTGTGTGGGTCTGTCCTGCCACCCTCCCCCTCCCCCTCCCTCCACCCCTCGGATCCCTCTTGGCTCTCTTCTCTGGGCTCCCCCACGCTCCGGAGGTCCCAGAGGAGTGGGAAGCTCAGCTCGGCAGGCAGGGAAGACCTTAAGCCTCTCTTCCGGACTTGTTGCGTTCTCCAGGGGACCCCCAGGACCAACGCTCTGAGGCACCCACTCCTGGGGCTCTCGTGGCACAGGCCTGCCTTCTGGGTCTCTTCTGGGCTATGCCAGGGCCCTCCTCCAGCTTTCTGGGGCCTCCTTTCTCTTGGGCCAATCAAGTCTGTGTCAGGAAAGAGGGGACCAAACCTCGGAGGGGAGGGAGGCCGGGCAGGGCGCTGGCGGGCACCGGCTTAGCCTTGGCTCTTTGGGGTCCCTGACCCGAGGCAAGTGGCTCCATTGACCTTCGTAGGCTTCCAGCCTCTTTATCCACACAATGAGACCTTTGATGACTTGACCTTTCCCGCTCTAGCTGTCTGCCAAGCTTGACGCCCAGTCAAGGATGCCCACAGGCCAGACGCCCCTCCCGGCCAAGGAAGCTTGGCGACCAGCCGGTCATCGGCCTAGAAATCCAGTGCGAGGCAGCTGGGTGGCTCTGGATAGAGCACCAGGCCTGGAGCCAGGAGGATCTGGGTTCAGATCTGGCCTCAGACACTTCCTTGCTGTGTGACCCTGGGCGAGTCACTTACCCCCAAAGGCCTAGCTCTTGCCACTCCTCTGTCTTAGAACTGATACTCGGGCAGAAGGTAAGGGTCCAACTAACTAAATGACATCATAAATTCACCTGGTAACTTTCCCGCTGTCTGGCTGGCTCTGCATCTGTTCTTAGCCCCTGGTTTCTGTCTCAGTCTCCTGGAGTTTGCCTTCCTGGGACTCCCGGACCCACTGGCTTTGGCCTCTGGCCTATACTCACTTGGAGACTCCTTTGGAGAATGTGGCTTTGGAGCCTCAGAACCTGGGTTCAAATTCTGACTTGGCCACTTCTCTGCTGGCATATCTTTGGACACATTAAGGACCCAGCCTTGGTTCAGTGAAAAGGACCCTGGCTCGGGAGCACGTCTCTACTAGTTGGGTGACTTTGAACAAGTCACTTCATTTCTTCAAACCTCAGTTTCCTTATCTGAAAAACGGATGGTGTCTCGGGGGCCCCTCCCACCCGTGACCAGGCCCCCCTGTAAAAGGAGGGGGCTGGACCCACTGAGCTCTCCGTCCCGGGGTCCAGTTATTCTGGCTGTGCCTGAGGGGCCGCTCGACCCCAGGCCGTGCCGTTAGACGGGCCCCTTGACTCCCTGGGCTGAGCGGGGGCTGCTGGGCCACCTCCCTGCTGGGCTGCCCTCGTCCCTGGGCTGAGCTGGTGATCCTGGGCCGTCATAAAGCCTCCCTTAATGTGATGTCACACTCAGGCCCGAGGCCCTTCCTGGGAGAGGCAGCAGCACTGAGCAGACCCCAAAGGCCGGGCCAGTGGACAGCTGGCCGCGAGGATCTCTCACCGGGGGGCTTGCGTTTGGATATGGTCCTGTCCCGCGCCGCAGCTCAAGCCTAGGACCAGAGCCAGAGATAGCCAAGGAGCCGCGCGGCCGTCGGGCCGGAGCTGACATGACCCAGGGATAGGCCGCAGCTGCTGAGGTTACCGAGATCCCAGCCCAGGGTAAGGAGGCCCCAGCGGGCCAGCCGGGCGCCCCAGGACGGAGGCTCCCCGCGAGGCTCCTCGGGCCTTCGAGGCGATGCGCTGTCCCTGTTGGCTCCAGGCTGGCCCAGGCTCACCCAGCGGGAGTGTCTGAGGCCAGCTTGGAGCCGGGACCTCCGGCCTCCAGGCCCTGAGCCCGCCCGCCCCAGTCCCTTCCATGGTGGATTTTAGGCGTAAGCTCAGAAGAGGCCCGGAGGCCCTGACCTCTCCCCTTTCCTCCCCAGACTGAAGATGGTGCTGATTTTGTGTTGCCCGAGAGAAAGGTAGAGTATGCGGTGTGAAGCCCCAAGGCTCACCAAATGGGAGGGGCGGGATGAGCAAGATGGCGGAACTTCCTGCCCATCCTCCCACTTCCTTGAGTGGGCTCCCCGGGCCTCATGGTGCTGAGGGTGAGGCGGTCCATGGAAAAGACCAACTCGTAGGGGCTGGGTTCAGATTCTGCCACTTACTCTGGAACCTGAGGGAGCCTCAGCCCCCTCATCTGCTAACGAAGGGGTTGGGGGAGAAGACTCTGAGGCCTGGCTTAGCTCTAAGGCTGTGAAGAGGAGGGGCCCAGGCCTAGGGCGGCGAGGCAGGGCTGCGGGTGCGGGGGAAAGACAGGGGCCGTGGAGAGCCTGAGCCCAAGGCCAGCAGCTTTACTGGGGGGCCCGAGGGGGCACGGCTGGGGCCATCTTTCATGCCGTTCCCTTTCCCAGCTCCCGTTCTAGGCACCCGAGTGCTGCAGGGGCCCCCCTGGATCTGGGAACCTGGAAGCTAAAGGGAGGGGGCAGCCCGGGGGCTCCGGGGATGGAGAAGCAGGCCTGGAGAGGAGAGGTCCTGGGTTCCAGTCTCGCCTCGGCACCCCCATTGCCCAGCCCTGACAACTCTTCTGCCTTGGAGCTGATGCACAGGCCTGACTGCAGGATAGAAGGGACGGAGAAAGAAGGAGGAACGAAGCCTCGAGTGCTCAGGCTGAGCCGAGCTGGGCGGGCGCAGAGCCAGAAGGGCCAGGGGAGGGGGAGCGCCCCAGAGCTCCGACGGGTCTGTGTGACCTTGGGCAAGTCACTAGTCCCCCCGGGAAGAGGCCGCCTCCCCGCTTGGGCCAGACTCCATTGACTCTGCTTTCTTTTCCAGAGTTTCCAAGTCCCTGTATGTGATGCAGCTTTTTATACTGGCAGGTGAGGGAGCCGCCTGGACCAGGGGCTTGCTGTGGCTCCCGTGGTCCCGCGGTGGTCCTGGGGGGCGGGCCTGGCCGGCGGAAAGGTGACGTCATCGGCTGGGGGGGCTTGGAGCCGTGAGAGCCCCCCGGCCAGCTCTTCTGCGCTCATTCTAACACCCGGCTCCCCCCAACACCTCCGTGACTCTCTTACCTTCCCTTTGGCAGAGGGCCGGGCCAGCCTGGGGGCTAAAGGAAGGGACTGGCCCAGGGTCACACAGCTAGGAAGTGGCTCAGGACGGGCCCAGCCTTGGCAACAGCGGGGGAGGGGCCAGTTCCCAGGGCTCCAGGAGGGCAGGGTCCGAGGGAGGCGGAGGACACGGGGACTGAGCGCTTCTCCCTCTGCCCTGGCCGCAGGCATGGTCTATTATTTCTTCCACGGAAGACCCGAGAAAGCCTCTGAGGAGAAGCACGGGACCCTAATGGACACACAGGTAGGGCCGTCGGGCAAGGTGGGCACCAGCCTGGGGTGCCCGAGGGAGGAGCCCCACCCTAACGACTAGCCCATTAGACAGAGGAAGAAACTGAGGCACCTAGTGCAGTGCACCGCACTGCCGCAGGAGAGTGGTCTGGGCCAGGCACGTGACTTGCCCAGGGTCACTCGGCCACCCACGGCAGCCCTGAGCCAGCTTCCCTTGTCTTCCCCCCAGTGCATAGGGGAGACCTTGAGGCCTGTGTGGGGGCCCGAAGATAAGTGCTATCCAGTGACCTGGGTAAGAGCCTGGCGGGGTCCCCAGGGAGGGCTGAGGGCTTGATGTGGGGGCGGCTGGGCCCCTTCTCTGATCCTTTCTATTCTTGCTCCTTCCCACCGGCTCCCCACAGAACCACAGAACCGAGAACCTTAAATGGCGAGCAAAGCTGGTAAGGGACAGCGAGGCTCCTCGATGCTCCTTTGGGAGCTCCTTGGAGGGGAGGGAGAGGCTCGGACCCCAGTCCGGCCTCAGGGCTTGTCTGCCTCGCCCTCAGCCTTCCCAGAGGACTCCGAAGGTCACAAGCCCAATGATGGCCGCTCCCGAGGACCCGAAGGACCCGAAGGACCCGGAGGACTTCACGGGCAAAGCGGAGGAGCTGGGCCCAGCCCCGCAGGTGAGGGAGAGCCGGGGCTGCAGAGGGCTTCCCGCAGACACACACGGCACAGAGAATTTGGAGCCAGGAGGCCTGGGTTCAGATGCTCCCATCAATGCCCTTGAGGGCCTCAGTGTGCCCATCTGTAAAATGGGGGCACTGGACGTCTGCAGGGGGTGTTTGCGTCGTAGGAGACGGAGAATTCTGCTGATGGGGGGCCCTGGCCCAGGCCCGGCCTCTCGGGGGTCTCGGGGCCTTAAGGCTCTGCTGACCCGGGGAGGCCTGGGCCCCTCCTCCCAGATCCCCTCCGGGGCCAAGGATGGCTTCCACAGAGCGTGCCAAGGCTTCCCTTGGTCTGTGCCAGGCCTGCGAATGAATGGATGAAGGTTGACGATGGAGCCTGCCATGCCACAGCCGGGGAACCCCCATTTCTCTGTGCTTTAAGGGGAATGGGTGGCTTTCCCGCTCACCAAGAGGGGTGCCATGTGGGGAAACTGAGGCCAGGAAATGCTCCACAAGTTGTGGGGTCACACAGATTTGAAGCTGTTTCAGGCTGAGAGAAACCGAGGCCCAGACAGTGAAAGGGACCCAACTAAGGTCACACTGCCTGCTGTTGAGGCAAGAGCTTGAACCCAGGTCTCTGGGCTCTACACCTGGCAAATTCCAGACCTCCCCAGGGGGAAGCCGGAGCTCCGACACCTGTCAGCAGAAGACCTGGCTTAGCCTCCAGGACAGCACCAAGAATGCAACCCTGAGGCCAGGGCTGGCAGGATGGCAGGGGTGGGACAGGTCTGTCTGCTCCAGTGTGCTCGTCCCCATTGGGGGAGAGGGAAGTCTGCCCCCCCCATTTTACAGGGGAAGTGACTTGGCCAAGGTCACGTGGCAATCTTGTGGCCAGCCGGGCCTCTGCTTCCTCTACTGGCTCTTTCTTTGTCCCGCAGGAAGATAAACCGGCACAGAAGGAGGCTGCAGTCTATGGAGGTGGTAAGGCCAGCACTCCCACCCCACATGGCCACGAGGTCCCCTGGGCCTTGCTGTCACCCCAGGGGAGGGGGGTTCCTGCACCCCATCAGCTGCGCTCCAGGACCCCTCCCTGGGCTCCCCAAAGCAGGGCTGATGAGCTTCCCATCTTGCCTTTTCAGAACCCCCCATGGACACAGGGCCTAGCTGGGTCACACAGCTCCTCCGAGGGTTCTGGGTAGACTGGTTCTCCGATCCCAACCTCCCCAAGACCCAGAACCACTAAGCAGGGCCGCTCAATAAAGCCTGAATGGAAATGCCATCGTCGGGGTGCACACCTGTACCTGGCTGAGTCTGTCATTTGACTGGGGGGCGCACCGGGGCAAGAGCCCCTGGTCACAGGTCTTCCCCTTGCCAGCCCAGACCAAGGCAGCCACGTGAGCCACTGGCTACCAGGGCAGGAGAGTAGCAGAGCTGCCCCCCTTCTGAACTCTGCTCTCCACAAGTCTTTGAACACCTGACAAACCTCCTGATGGGGCAGCTCTTGCTGTGCCCCATTTGTGCTTCAGCCACTGGTCTCCGGAGGCGAGAGAGCGCCTGTCTCAGAGCTAGGAAGACGGGTTCAAATCCTGCCTCCGCCACTTCCTGGGTCAATGGTTTTCGACCTCACTGCTGGGCTAATTCTCCCTCTGCCTTGCTTTAAGTCGTGCCCTGCCCCACCCCATAACTGGGTGAAAGGTGCCTCCTGACTTCAACCTTTGACACTGGCCTTAGAGTCCCAGCCCCTCCCCTTCCCCTATGCTGCTGCACTCACAGCAGATGCTTTTAATTAATGTGAGGGCTTTTATATATGTGTACAGCATGGAATTCCCACTTGGTTAGATTAGGCCCATGATTGACTCTTGTCTGAAGATACTCAAGACTAAACTGACCTCCCTGGACCTCAGTTACCTCATCTGTAAATTGAGGGGACTGGATTGGACCCTCTTGGATCTCTCCAGGGTCCCAGTTCTCCACATTGGAGTCTTCCTTGCTCTTCACTCACACTCAGGTCACCCTTGTTATGTCCTCTGCCCACTGAGGCCAGGAAAGCCTCTTCTTACCTCTTCCCAGGACTACTGTAAAAGCTTTTGGCTTCCTTGGTTCAAGTCTCATCCCCCTCCCAGGGCATGGATTTCACCACGTCAGCCTCCTCCCCAACAAAGTCCATCCAGGGGGTGTGGCCTGACAATTTCCAGGGCAAGGTGCTGGCTGCTATCATAGGCCCGTGGGAAGGCCCTGTGGGAAACAGCACCCACTGCCTATTCACCAATAGATTCCTAGCTCCAGAAGAGATCATTTAATCCAACCCTGCCATTGCACAGAGGAGGGCGAAGCAGCCTAGCTTGGTAGAAGGAGCATGGGCTTTGGAGGGAGCCATGGCCAGCCCTGGTACTTGCTAGCTGTGGAAAGAGAGGGGGTTAGATTAAATGATCCTCCCAAAAGGCTTCTTCCAGTTTACTATCCCATTCACTCTCCGGTAATGGGGATCTAGCCACGCTCCTCCCCACGGAGCCCCCCAAATTCAAGGCAGGCGGCAAGAGCTGAGAAGGTAGATTGTTTATTCCCTGGGATGTCAGTGACATGTTCCCTTAGCCCGAGGGGAGGAGGGAGGGGGTCATGCAGGTAAAGAAGGGAGGGGAGTCAGGTTAGTGAAAGGTGATGGCGGAGGGTATGGGTGGGGCAGGGTTGTCGAGATCCTGGGCAGGCAGCTCTCCTATCTGGGCACTGCGCAGAGTTGGAAGGGCTGTGGGGCTGAAAGAAATGAGACCTCTGCCTTGTCACTGGGCTTGGAGTGCCCCGGAGGCAGGACAAAAGAGAAATCCTGCAGCAGGCAAGTGAAAAACAGGAACAGCTCCATCTTGGCCAGTGGCTCCCCTAGGCATACCCGGCGGCCTGCATGAGAGAGGCAAACATGAACGTGGGAGACTGCAAGGCCCAGGAGTCCCAGCTGCTGCCTGGGAGAAGATGCCCCTCTGATTAGTTCTCCCAAAGGAACATATATTTAGAACTAGAAAGGGCCTTAAAAGCCAGGTCCAACCCCCCTCGTTTTAGAGATGGAGAAACTGAGCCCAAGACCACACTGCTGGCAAGTGTCTGAGCCAAGGGCCAAAGTCACAAGATATGGATTAGAAGCCAGCAAGTCCAACTTTCCCATTTTCAGATGAGGAAACTGCTTCCCACTGCCTTGAAGCTCCTTCCTATCCCAGGCCCACCTGCTTTGCATTACGGGGGACCTCATTTTATACAAAGCCAGAAGATGGTTAAGAAGGGGAGCTTTTGTGATGTGAACCCTGTGAAAAATAGATGGAATGAGGAGGGTTTCCCAATAGCCCTGTCCTTGGCCAATTTTCAGTCGTCCAAGAAACTTCCCCCCAAGGCCTTACTCTTTAAAACTTCTAAGCCGAAAAAACGGCCTTCCGAATCTCTCCTGGCCCTTACTTCTCTCCCACTTTTCTCCTTGGAACCCCCCCTCCCCATATTGGAGGGAGAAAGGACCTCTGAGATCATCTGGTCCTGCTCAGGACCAGAGTGTACCATTCAGGAACGCCCTGAACAACATGCTTGGAACCGTTCTCCTCATCCCAGCTCCCTCTTCTCCCTAGTCCTTGTTCTCTCTCCTAGAACCTTCAGGCTCCTGCTTCAGAGGGCAAGGGTGTAAAGGGGATGAATGAATGCAGCGAAAGATAAGAGTGAATCCAAACCCTTAGCTTATGGCTTGGAGATCCCTTTAGGAAATCCATGGAAATATGGAACAGCAGAAGGCTCTGCTGGCTTTGGAGTCAGTCTTGGATTCAGATCCTGATTCAGTCACTCCTTATCTTGAGCAAGTGACCTGACCTCTGTGTGCCTCAGTTTCCCCATTTGTTAAACAAGGGCCTTAGGCTCAATGACTCTCAGGTCCTTCTTGGCTTTAAATCAAGGCTCCTCTCCATCCATTTGGATCCTTCCCAGTTGATCAAGGCCTTCCCCCCCCCCCCCAGCACCTTCTTTTTGTTGGTGCCACACACTTGTGCCAGAGCCCTAACTGGGGTGGGCTAGCAGAGGCTTAGGCTTACTACAGCTATGGTGTACTTTTCCTCTTATACCCTGGAGGCTGCTCTCCTGGGCATCAGCTTGGGGGAAGGTGGGCCATGGGAGAAGGCAGCCAGAGGAGAGAGATGGTCACCCCGTTTCCAGACTTGCTGCACTCCTGCAGTTGGACTATCTCTCCCAGGGCTCACTGACCCCTGAAGTTGCCCCAGGTGCCAGGGCAGTTAGTGATGGCTCAGGTTTTGCTCTTGGGTGTCCTGTCTCCCTTAATGAATGGCCAGGGCCATCCTGAACGTTGCACATGGTGAAAATTGGGGAGGAAAGTTGGGCACCAATCTTTGGTGCAGAGCTCCCTCTGCTCCCAGGTTGTTTCTCCAGTGCTCCTGGGCAAGTGTGATCGTCCCTACTGCCCAGATGAGAAAATCGAGGCTCAGAGAAGTTAGTGGGTGCTTGTCCCAGGTTCTGGTTGCCAAGAGGGTTAAGGGGTCGAATCTGAAGGCCAATCTGCCTCCACATGCTCTGTTGCCCTAGGAGCTCATACCCTGGCCTCTAGGCCCCACCTCCTGCTCTCGGTACCTGCAGAGAAAGGCATGAAGGCTTCTGGCTTCACAAAGCGGCCCTCAGCATCCAGAAAGTGCTCGGGGTAGAATCGGTAAGGCTGCTCCCAGGTAGCTTCGTCTTTGAGCACCGAGGACAGGTTGGTGATGAGCACGGTCCCCTAAAGTTCAGCCCCAGGAAGTCTGAGGAGAGTGGAGTCTGGGCCTCCCGGACTCCCTTCTTTCTCCCTAGGCCGCCCTGGGAGGAGGCCCTCTGGCTCCCTGGACTAGGTGGTCAGTCAGGAGTGGGGATGTCAAGCTCGGAGGGACCCTGGGACAGGGAGGGCACTTGGGCCACTTTTGACACAAGGAACAGGAGACCCAAAGAGGAAAAGGGTTTTGGGCCAAGAGATGCACCCAGTGGGTCGTCTCTCTCCAAGGCCAGCCTTGCGGGGGCCTCCCTCCCAAGCTCCTGGGCTCGGGGGCGTGGGGCAGGCGAGTACCTTAGGGATGAAGAAGCCTTGGATCTCTGTGTCCCGAGTTGTCATGTGGGGGATGCCAAGTGGAACGATGTCTCCGAAACGCTGAACTTCATGGATCACGGCATTGGTGAAGGGCATGTGGGCCTGGTCCTTCATGGTGGGCCTCCGGCTCCGGCCGATGACCACATCTACCTCCTCCTGGACCTTGCCTGGAGAGAACGAGGGCGGCGGTTTGGGGAGTCCAAGGAGAGGGAGACGCCGCCTTCGCCTTGGGCGCAAACCCATGTCTCAGATGACTAAACCGTCTCTCCGGTCTTGTGCAGCTCAGACATTTGGTTACCTGCAGCACACGGGGCAGGAGCCTTCTTGGGGCTCTTCCCCCACTTGGTATTGCCAGCACTTGGCACAGTTCCTAGAAGCACTTACATGCTCGCAGCTCATTGTATGGGACCTACGAGACTTTCTATTGTAGTCCAGACTCTTGGAGACCTTCAGCGACAGGGAGCTCACTATCTCCCTAGACAAGCCAGTCTCCTTTGGGACAGCTCTGGTTAGGAAATGGGTTTCCATCGAGTCAGAACCCCCCGCTTTGTGCCCTCTGCACGCCCTGGGGCACCCCGAACACGAGAGAGGCGCAGGCAAGCTGGACGATGCCGGGTTCTCTGTCTGTCCTGGATGGCCCAGGGAGCTTGGAGGGGGCTGTCTGCGGGGGGAGCGTGCCGTCGCTGAGACCTGTGGGCTCCGGCTCTCACTCCCACCCATCTCTCCCCGGGCACTGCCACCATCCCAGCGGCCGGCTGCCCTGGCCCTCGAGCCGCTCCCCCCCGCCCCGGCCTATCCCAGTCTTGTCCGGCCTCCAGCCAGCCACGGAGCCAGCCGTGGGCCACAATCACAGGATTGGGAGCTAGAAGGCGCCTCGACGGGCATTCGGTTCACCCACACGTGAAGGAATCCACGCTGCGACATCTCCACACGTGGCCATGGCGGCCTCAGCCTGGGCACCCGACAGCCCTCCCCCGTGCTGGCGGCCTCTTGAAGAACTCTTCCCTCCCTCCCTCCCGGCTCTCCCCCCGCTGAGCCGCCCCAGGCCCCAGACCAGAACCGTGAAGCCCTTGGCACGTGCCCGGCCCAAGGCACGCTGGGCGCATGCTGGTTCCGGTCCTAAGTCCATTTCTGTCACACTTGGAGGCTGCTCCACCCACTGGGCCGCCCGCCCGCCTTCCTCAGCCCCAGAAGGGAGTCGGGGTGGGGGATGCTGAAGCTGCTTTAAATTTGGGGCAGCCCTGGGTGTTGGGGGACACGTTTGCCCTGCTCTTCTCAGGAGATATCCTTGGGCCCCAAATGTGGGGTGCTCTGGGGAACACCCTGGGAGGGCTTGATGGCCCAAGGGGGGAGTGCTGCTGTGACCCTCCCTCATAGTGCCCAGGGCCTGGGGGGGTCTGGCCCTGGCCCCGAGGAGCAGGTGAGCCTGGCCTGATCACAGGACGTGGGGTCTCCAGGCCCTGGCCGGGTGACCCTGGCAGAGTCACTTCACCCCCGCGGCCCAGCCCTGCTGCCTACAAGTGATTCTCAGACTGCCGGACAGGAAGTCCCTCCTCCCTGGCCGGGTGCCTGGGGCCTCTGCGAAGCCCCCACCATCTTCTGAGGGGCCCCAGGCGACTCACGCTGGACGTCGGGATGCAGGAGCAGCAGCAGCAGGGCCCACCGCAGGGTGGTCGCAGTGGTCACCATGCCGGCCGTGAACAGGTCCGCCACGACCATGCGGAGGTTGGCGGGGGTGAAGCTGCTCCCTGGGGTCCCCTTGGCCTGGGGGCAAAGAGGGGGGCGGGTAGGGGGGGGCGCCGGGAGCCCCCGCCGCCCCGCCGGGCCTCGCCTTGCCTCACCTTCTCCATCTCCAGCAGGAAGGCGTCCGTCAGGTCCCGGGGCTCGGCGGGGTCCAACGTCTGCTTGTGCTCCTCCAAGAACTCGTCCAGGATGCCCAGCAGCGCCTTGAGGGCTCCGAAGAACCAACGGGCCAGGCCGGGGATGTGCAGGAGCGCCGGGAAGCTGTCGACCACCTGCAGGGCGGGGTGCCGCGATGTGGGTGGAGGGGGAGGGGGAGGGGGAGGGGAAGGGGAGGGGGAGGGGAAGGGGAGGGGGGGAGGGGCCCACCTACCTCCCGCAGCAGCCCCACGTCCTCCTTCAGGCTGCGCTCCAGGAGCTCCAGGAGCCTCTGCAGCTTGCGGTCCTCGTAGTCGAAGCGGTTGGCGTAGGTCAGCGACGAGATCACGTTGGTGACGGAGCAGGTCAGGAGGTGGCTGGGGTCAAAGGCCCGTCCTGGGGAGCCCCGCGGCGGCATTCAGGGGGGGCTGCCGGCAGGGAGCGCCCCCGCCCCGCCCCCCCGGCCCCCCCTTACCTTCCCGGGCCGCGAAGGCCGAGCACAGGAAGTCGGCCTCGGCCGTCACCCAGCGCTCCAGCGACTGCTTCCCCAGGCCCAAGTTCCTCAGGGTGGTCAGGGAGAACCTCCTCTGCTCCTTCCAGGCCTCCCCGTACTGGGCCAGCACGACGCCTGGGGGAGGGGCAGCGGCAGCGGCAGCAGTCACCCCCATGGAGGCAGGGCCAGGCTCCTCCCCCACATCTGGGATGGGGGATGGGAGGGGGAGCAGCGAGGCGGGGTGGGGGTGGGGGTGGGGGAATGCCTGGCGCGGCCCCGGCCAAGGGCTTGGGGCCCGTGAGGGGCTGGAGAGATCTCCGAGCGAGGCAAGAGCGGCCCTGGTCAGGCCCGGGGTGGGGGGCGCCCCAGGACGGAGGTCCCGGGTTCAAGCTTGGCCCCAGACACGCCCCCGAGGCCTGCAGAGGCCTCCCGCCCCGGGCACTTGCCTTGGGCATTGGGCCCGAAGCCCAAGTGGCTGTAGACGAGGCTGGGGGGCCGGCCGGCCGTGTCCTCGGACCTGTGCACCAGGGCCTCGCGGACGGCGTCGGGCCCGCTCAGCACCACGGCGGGCTTCCACAGGAGCTGCACGCTGAACACCTTCCCGAACTTCTTCTGGAGCTGGGGGAGGGGAGGGGAGACGCGGGCTGTCCGGACCTCCCGCTAGAAGGGCCGCCGCGGCAGGGAGGGGCGCCGGGAGGGGGCCCGAGACCCCGGCCGGGGCGGGGCGGGGCGGGGCGGGGCGGGGCTCACCTGCCCGAAGGACTCCGGGAGGTTTTGGAAGTCCACCTGCAGCGCGTTTCCCAGCAGCGGCAGCGCGGCGGGGCCGGGCGGGTAGCGGCGGGGCCGCCGCCAGCGCCCGGACAAGTCGAGCAGCAGCAGGAAGAGCGCGAGGGCCAGCAGCGCGGCCGTCAGCGTGTCCCAGCAGAAGAGCCGAGCCCCAGCCTGCAGCACCGCCATGGCGTCCCGTCCGAGTGGGGGTCACACCCAGCCGCCCGCCCGGGGAGCCTCCCCGAGCCCCGCCCCGCCCCCCTCTTAAAGGGACAGGGGCCGCGCTGTCACTGCGCCCCGGGGGTGCAGGAGGGGCCCGGGACGGCCCGAATTCGAATCCAGCCCGAGCTGCCCAGGGCCACAGGGCCAGGAAGTAGGAGGCCACCCTGGAGCCCGGCACCCCCTACTCCAGGCCCGCCTCTGCAGTCACCTCCTTCCCGAGTCCGAGGGGCCGCTATGGGGTCTGGGTTCGAATCCAGGCCAACCCTCAGACTCCGGAGAGGGGCTTGGGATGTCCTTTGACCCCGCACAAGCGCGTCCCAGCCTAGCCCAGTGACCCATGTAAGGCTGAAAGGTACGAACACAAACCCAGTGGAATTGTGCCTCCGCTGGGGGGGGGGGGGGGCGGGGGCGGAGCCTGGAACCCGGGAAAACGTCTAAATCGAGGAATGAAACACAATTTGGAGCCAGTCACTAGAAAGGCCAAGAAAAGTGCAGCGGCTGTGCCCAGGGGCATCAGGGAAGGCTTCCTGGAAGAGATGGCATCTGAGTGGGATGAACAGAGTTCAACAGACAAGAGAGGGAGGGCATGCCAGGCGGAGGGAACAGCCTGAGCAAAGGCACACAAGAAAGCAAGTACAGCGGAGAGCTGTCCGGTGTGAGGAGGCCCCACAAGGCCACATTCATTAGACAAGGACCTTCCTCTGGCTGGCCCCGCCCTCTCTCCTTCCGGCCTGTGTGGCCCCGGGTCCGACCGGCCTGAAGCATCAGCAGGCCCCCAAGCAGAACCTGGGATGGGGCCTCAGTCTGTTCTGATGGAAAACGGCAGACTGGGTCCAGCCGGCCTCTCCGATCCCATGAAAATGCTTTTCTTCTCCAAAAAAGGCGTGGGGGTGCAGTCGGAACAGCCAGGCCGGGCCTCGCACACTTCCCAGCCGGGTGACCCTGGACCAGTCACTTCCCCGGGGCGCCTCTGGCCAGGGAGTCACGCAGGCCTCTGCTTCCTGACCACAGAAGCCTTGAAGGCCACCACAGCCCCTTAAGCTCCGCCCCCCTCTCCCAGGGATGTGCAGAGGATCCCATCCATGTTGGCCCGCAGGCCGAGGAAGACCCGGCTTCAAACTGAGCCCACATCCACTGGAGGGGGAGGGAGAGCCAAAGGAGCCGCGGAAGGCTTCTCGGGGTCAGGCCGGGGGCTTCGAGGAGGACATTCGTCCTCCCGGCCGTCTGGCCCCTTCTGGGTGGCCGCCGATGGCAGCTTCCGCCTGGTGTTGGTCCGGCACTGGCCGCAGGGTCCTCCTCGGAGCCTCCGGCCAGTCCACCCTGACCCGTGGCCCGAGGAGCGGGGTGGGACAACAGAGAAGGCCCGGGCCCCAGTCCTGCGGACCTTTCCCACTGTGGCTCTCGAGCTCCTCTTTGGGGCGGCCCCCGTTTCCTCCACCCGGCTTGTGGTCCATCAGGGCCCCCGCATCGTGTCTCACTTCCTCTGCCCGCCCACCTGGGGCCCCGGGAGATTGCCTGTGTCTGACTGGACCCCACCCACCCTGCTCCAGGGGGCCGGAACCTCCCCTCCAAGGCGGAGTGGGACGTGGGGGTGCATCACCCCGAGACGGCCTGGGGAGCCCCCCGCCACACGCACGCTCGGCTTTCACAAAACCAGAAGGCAGCCAGGTTAAAATGAAGTTTATTGTTTTTTTGGTGTTTTTTTGCTTTTTTAAATAAAACTGTTTGTGAAACAGCTCCTCTAGTCCCCACGGCAGAGTGACCCCCGAAAGATGCACTAACCCCTTCTTAAGGCCTTAACGACAAGCTTTTTGTAGGTTTTTTCTCTTTTGGAAACTCGGGTGGAGGAGGATCGGCTTTACCAAAGCAAAGCAAAAACAAGGGCAAGGAGAGCCCGCCTTCCTTCCGACAAAGCAGAGAGAAGCAAGACAAGAAGCGCCTTCCAGCCTCTCCTGGGGGGCTCCCTCCCCCTGCAGTGCCCCCCCCCCCCGCAGCACTCTGTCTGGGACTGCTGTGGCCCCCCAAGTAAAACTAATAATAATAAATAGTGTTTCCCAAATGAAAAACCCAAGCCCAAATGGGAACTTTTCCCTGCGTGTCCGCATGTGTTTGCCCCCCTCCCCTCAGCCCCTCCCACTCGGACCCCAATTCATCCCCCAAGAATGGATGTGGTGCGGCGCTGTTTCCTCTTCCTGGGCGCTGGCGGGAGACAAGTTTGGGCCTCCCTCCCTCCGTCCCTCCCTCCCCACCCACCCACCCTTGGCTTGGGGGTCTCTGTTCAAATGGTGCCACATTTCAATTTCACTGCCCGGGCGACAAATTGGGAATTCTGGACAATTTGAAACAGAAGCAAGTGGATAAAAAGGGATAGCGCACCTTTCATTTAAACAAAGTCTTTCCAGACTAAAAATAGATTTATATATATATATTTTTATCCCTCCCTTTACTCCCCCCACCCCTTCCCTTCCCCCCTCCCGGCCCCCCCCCCCCCTCCCCACATTGTCACTATGAAGACTGTGTCCATGGAAACAGCCATTCGGACTCCTCGGGCATTTCCTGTGGCGTCACCAGTCAAGTGGGATGTACGGATTGATGAAGGGACTGCTGGCATTGGCAGGCACATTGGGGGCGGGGTGGGGGTGGGTCGTGGCTGCACAGTGGGACAGATGCCATTCCGTCACGAGCGTCCACCACCTTCTCATCTCAACAGCCTAACCTGCAAGACAAGGGCCGAGGCGTGAGAGGCGGCCGGCCCGTCGGCTCCCCTCCTGGCACGCTCCCCCCACGGAACCACGGGCTGGACCGGGCTGTGGCGCAGGGAGGTTCCGCCCCCCTCGTGCCCCACGGCAAGAGCCAGGCAGCCAGGCCAGGTTCCCATGAGCGCCGGCCCCAGCCAGGGACAGGGACCCTCTAGAGGCCCGAGAGGGACGATTCCGGCCTCTCACTGGTCTCCTAGATGGCTCTCGGCAATCCTTTGGCCACGGCAGGCCCGGGGAGCCCCCTGAAAGGCGTCCGAGAAGGATCCAGTCTCCAGGGGGCCCCGAGGAAAAGGCCATCATCACCGCGGCTCCTCTGGGAGCAGCTGGCTTCGGCCTAGGCCGTGACAAGGCGCCTGGAAAGGCCCAAAGAGACACGCCCACCCTCGGCCCAGCCACGGACCCCAAGGGAGAGCCCCGGAGGGTGCTCGCGTCTCCCCAGCACCAGGGAGGCCAGGTAGGGACGGGAGGGGGCGGGGAGCCTCCCGGAAAGGGCTCTGCTGGCGCCCGCGTTTCCTCCCCAGCCATGTGGCTTTTGGAGTCTAAAGGAGGTGAGGCCTGCCCGGGCGGACAGGTAAGCCCGAGCTTACCTGACCCAGGGCTGGAAGGGGCATCGAGGGGAGCGGGGGGTACCCGAGTTCAAATCCCGGCAGCTCGTTCCCCCTCCCTCCTCGGAGCCCTGGCATACTAAGGGGCCTGCGTGCCACCCAGAAGCCCAGAGGGCAGGAAAGAAGGCGTCTGTGTGGGCAAGGGCTTCCATGGCCACCCCCGGTGCCCGCACACTAGAAACAAGAAGGCGGCCAAGCACAAGGCCGTCACATCATGGAATTCCGCGCCATTGAGCTGAGGTGCAAAGTGAGGCACGCTTCAAAGTGGCCCCCGAGTCCCAGGGACTCTGGAACGGACGGAGGGGCCTGGGGGAGCCCACAGCCCTCGGGCCGGCCTCTGGCGCCGGTGGAAGCTCCACCACAGCGGGCCCGCGTCCTCTGCCGTCAGCCTCCTGGATGGAGGGAGGCCGCGAGCTACGAGCCCGGAAGGGCAGGCCCACCACGGCGGCCCCAACGGAGGATGTCCGCAAAAGGCCCCACGTCCAGAGTGCTCTGCAGACTCCAAGGGCTTCGGCGCCGCCATCTTTGGCCTCGAGCCAAGGGAAAACCTCCCAGAAGGGGCGTCCTCGCCTCCCTTTACCTGTGGCCTTCCGAGGGCAGTGAGGCGGAAATGGCCCCCAACCCCAACCCGGGAGCTTCGGAGAACAGGCCAAGGCCCAGAAACACGGTGCAAATGGACCGTCTCCCTCTGTCCCTCCCAACTGCCAACCTTGCTTTTCCGGGCCAGGACGGGGAGCCCCGGGGCTGGGCTTCAAACCCGGATCCAAGGCGCGCCTCCTCCCCATAGACTGCACCACGAGTGGCTGGGAGGTGGCTCGTCTCTGGGAACCAGAGAAAGGACGATGAGGTCCCCCATCAATCAGTAGCTCTGGGCCCTCGGACCCGAGGCCGGGATAGGCGGAGGAAGAGGGCGTCTCCCCCCAGGGTCTCCCTCACTGGCTGGCCACATCAGCCTTCCTGATGAGCCATCTGGCCCATTCTGGCGCCCAGCCTGGCCCCAAGGCCTCCTCCCACCTCCCAGAAGTCACGACCGACCCCCGGCGGGGGCGTTTCCCAGCCGAGGCTGGTCGGCCGCCTGGAGCTCCAAACCCCACCAGGCCAGCAGGGTCTGTGGCCAGCGGGCCGACCCCGGGCTGCCAGCCCAGAAGGGCCAAGTCTGATCCCCCCTTCGGTCACCTCGGCGGGGCGGGAGTCACCCAGAAGCCCTTGATTTCGTCAGGAAGCGCCTCGTGCCTGCCCGAACATCGCCCCACATGCCCCGTGCCCGCACCGCTCCCGCCCAGCAGGTTCTACGGGCATGTTGGGACTGTGCAAACTCCATCTGTGAGGAGTTCAGAGCCTGTTTCTGTGTCCCCTCAGCTTCCGGGGGTGCAGGAGGAAGAAGCCCGGCTCTAAAAAGCCCCGCAGGCCGCGGCCAGACGCCCAAGCCGAAGCCCGGGAGCCAGACAAGGTCTGGGCCTCCGTGACTGGCCGTCCCCACGCGGGCCTGAGGCCCGTCCGATGGCCGCACCTCCCCACCAAGCCCCGGGGACTTCGGCTTGGGGGAGCCCGTCACCCCCTCAGTCCTGGGGGGTCCCAAGAGACACACAGAAAAGAAAGGCGGCAGCGGCGAGGTCGGGAGAAGCCCCCCCTGCAGGCGGCCCCTTCGTGCTGGCAAAGGGAGGCTGGCTGGGGGGACAGGTCAGAGCCCCCAACTCACCTGTGCTTCTTTATTTCCATTCCCACGGGCACAGGGCCCCCCTCACCCCCGCTCCGACTGCTCTGTGCCGAGGCTGCCTTTCACCGTCTTGTTCTGCAAGGGGGGGAGAGAGCAGGGCAGGGGAGGCTGACGCGGGCAAGCCGAGGGAAGGCGGAGAGAGGAGCAGGAGGCAGACAGGAGGCGGGATGGCGAGGAGGGAATGACACATGGAAGAGGAGAGAAAAAGACAGTCAGTGCCAGAGGGACCCCGGGGGCGAGGCGGCCGGTCGCCCGGGGAGCAGGCCCTGCGCCCCGATTCGTTCCACAGGGCTCGGCTCTCCCCAGCCCCGACGCGAGTACGCAGCTCTGTCCCCCCAGCGGGCCCCCAAAGCAGGCTGCTCAGCCCCAACACCACCCCTTCTTCAGAGAGGGGGACGCTGCGCAAGAGCGGTGGGGCCCAGGCCGCGGCCGGAGCCAGAAAGGAGAAGCACCACTGGAGACCCCCCGCCCCGCCCCACCCCTGGCTTAAAAGAGCAAAGAAAAATGCCTGTTAGTTACTCGTCGGTCAGCTGACGCCCGGGGGGGGGCATGCCCCGCCCCCAGCCCGGGCCCCTCCATGGCGGTTACTGACAGAGCAGAGAGGCGCGCCGGGGTTTCGGGGAGGGGGGCAGATCTTACCTTGTGCTTGGGGCACCTCACTGAGAAGTTCTCTTCATTTAGTAAACAATCTGGAAGAGAGAAGCCAGAGGTCAGACACAGACACAGAGCTCCGCCCCCGCCAGACGGACAGTGCGTGGGGGTCTGCGGCAGAGGCCAAGAGGTCTGGCCACCTCCAGGCCGCACTGCCGGCCGGCTGGGCGGGGAGAGAAGCTGGACCTCGGAGCCAAGCGTGTCCCAGCCCAGGTGCAGGCGCCCCCTTTGTCTCCCTGCAAGGACCGAGCCCGCACCCGGTGCTGCCCCCCACCGGGGCTCTTGCCAGGCAAACAGCCTGCCTCGGCTCCAGAAGGCTGGGGTTCGGGGCCCGGGGGACCCGCCCAGGGAACACACGCGATTCCCGGAGACGACAAATCCAATGGCAGCGCCGTGTGCCGGATCTGCTGACGGGCCGCCCAGAAATGCCCCCCAGGGCCATCCGGCCGGCCGGGCCTTTAGCCTAACTCAGCTCAGGGCTGCTGCCCCAAGGAGCAGGGAGGCCGCGGCGCCAGCCGAAGGGCCGCAGAAGAGCCTGGACGACGGGGCCCAGTCAGAGGGATTCCGATCCACGACGCGCACACGGCGCTCGCGGTGCTGCTTGTGCACTTAGCCTGAGCCAACGCCGATGGCGGGCCGGGGCTCCGAGGTCCTCTGGTGAGGGGGCGGCCGCAGGAGGCGCGCACCGTGCTGGGCCGGGGCTAGTCACGCGGGCCCGTTTGCCTCAGTCTTCTCCACTGTAAAATGGGATTTATAGCCTCCGCCTCCCCAGGTTGTGAGGGTCAAAGATCTTTGTCAAGCCCATAGCACATAGGAGGGGGCACCCGAGTCATCGTCACCCCAGGATACGTGCTGGCCAAGGGAGGCCCCAGGAGAGCTCGAGGGGGAAGTCGGGGAGGAGCAGCAGCATCTGGAGCTGGCAGGGGGACGGCCTTCCCCTGGGCCACCCCCAAATCTGCCTGAAACACACCTCCCTCGGCCTGGTCTTTCGCCAGCTCAGGAATGGCCAGGCTCCCCCAACGTCTCTCATTCCCTTCCATCGCTCCGCGCCCCTCTTCTAGCTTGTCACGGCACCCCCCGTTGTGGCCTCGCGCCAACGTGCACGGGGCGCTCGGCTCGGTGACATCTTTCATTCCAGGCACGAGTCGCCCAACGCGCTCGCCAGTCTCGGGCCCGCCGTCCCCGCCGTCCGCGCCTGCCGGGCATTTCGAGTATTCGGCATCGTGGCCAGCTTCGTGCCCTTTTGGAGGCGGCCGGTGGTCCGGCTCTGCCCCCCAGTGTCTGACCTCCGGCCAGGCCACTTCTGCTTCCCCAGAATCCCGAGGGTGACCGGCCTACGGAACTTGGTGGGGATTAAACCCCGACTGTTTTGGGGCCGGAAGGTCCCGACGACGTCACAAGGCATCTCCCAGCTGCCCGTGGGAAGGAGGCTCCTGGATGGAGGCCCCACGGGTGGGAGCCCCAGGCCGCGGGGCTTTCCCGGGGCCAGGCCGGAGGCCTGCGGAGTCACGTGGGCCTCGCAGCCCCGCCCCCTGCCGGCAAACAGCAGGGCAGTAAATAAGGCGCGTTAATTTAGAACTGGCAAGTACAGAGCGTGACCGAGGCCCCCCGCCGCTCCAATCTGCCAGAAGAGTGTGGGGCGCAGCGGGAGACAGACAGGCAGGCGAGCCCGCGGGAAAGCCGACTTCTCCTGGGGCCTCCGGGACGCTCTTCTGGGGGACGGCTAGCTTAGTCGGCAAGCGCGTGGAGGTGTGGCTGGGCAACAGCCCCTGCCCCGTGCCTCGGTTTCCCCATCGGTCATTTCCGCTGCCTGCCTCCCAGGCCTGGAGTGGGGGTGGCGAGGACCTTAGGGAGCCCGAAAGGGCTCCAGCAACCAGAGGGGCCCAGAGCACGTGACCTGTAGGATTCCAAGTTGGGGAAAGACCTCCACCCTGCCCGACGGTCCCAAAGGGGGCGGCAGGCAGCTTCGGCCACAGGCCCCTGGGGCCCTCCGGAATCTAGCCCCGCCTCAGCCCCAGGACCGCCCGGGGCTGCTAGCCTCGCTGGGGTGTCTGCGGCTCCCCGTGGGAGCTGGGCTCAGCCCGTCTGCAGGCTGAGGAGAGCACCCTACGGGCTCCCCGGCCCTGTTCTGGAGGCGCCCCGCAGCCTCCTCCGCTAAAGAAGCTCCGGTGCTTCAAGGAGGAAGAGGAGACGCCAGCGACGCCGGGGGAGGAATCACGAGGCCCCCCCGTCTGCCTTCAGAAGCCCCACATGGGCATCCGCAGCGGTGCTCCTCTCGGGCGGTCAGGCCGCATTCCCCACGGCGAGCCGCCGAGATGTCCGGTGCAGGATGAAGAAGCTGGGCTTGGCAGAGGCATCGCCAAGGGCCCGGGAGCCTGCTGGGAAGGAGGCGAGCGACGACCGACGGGGAAGCAGAGAGGAGGAGCCGGCCACTCCGGGTATCTGTGGCTCTGTGTGGTGGGGCCCCTCCACGTCCCTGGACAGCGTCCAGCCCCGAGCCCGCCTCCAGGCTGCTGGCTGAATGCCCCCAAAAGGGGGGCACGCGAAGGCCCGAGGCGGGGGCGCTCCAATGCTCTCCGTGCTGGCTTCCTTCCCGAATCCCTCCTGGCTCGCTGGTCGCTGGACAGCCCCGCCTCGTGCATTAGCCTTCAGCTCATCGGAACCCTCTGAATCGGCGAGAGCGTCTCCGGCGTCGGAGGGCCCCTCCCCCTCAGGAAGGGCACGAGACCACGCAGACCCAGGCCCGGGAGCGGCCCCCCCGTGCCTTGCGAGTGAGGAGACGGGCTCGTGCCAAAAGGGATCCAGAGGCCCTCCTAGCTCTGGCTCTCTGATGCCGGGACCCTCCAGACACGGCGCAAACAGGCCGGCACCAGGCGATGCCAACTGAGTCAATACAAGTGACGCCAGAATTCAGATACTCTCCCTTGGGACCTGCTTCCAGGCTGGAGCGATGGAGGGACGGACAAGCCGGGCAGAAGCCTGACTGGCGAATGGCGCCGCCCTCCCCGCCTGGGAAAGAAAGGCAGGACCCGGCTCGGGGGCACGCCCGGACTTACCTGCATCGATGGCACACGGGTAATGGTAGCGGAAGGAGCAGCCCTTGTTGTAGCAGCCCAAGGTGGCGCCTGGCTCCTGGCAGTGGGAACATTTCTGAAAGGAAGGCAGAGAGATGGGCGGTCAGTCGCCTACACCAGGGCACTCTCTCTCCTCCCAGCTGCAGATCCCCGGCAGACGGCAATGACGTGACGGGGGCCACAGGGGGAGGCTCGCGCCCCAACAGGGACACCCCGGGCTCCTGAGGGAGACAAAGGCCTCGCTGCCGGCTTGGGCCTGTCCTTACTGCTTATCGGGCCCTCGTCTGCCTTCCTGGACTCGGCACTCTCCAAAACAGGGGAGTTCAGGGTGCAATGACCCAGATCTCAGACCAAAGCTCTCGGCAGCTCCCCTGACAAGGGATCACCCGGCACCAGCCCCAGAGAACCCCTCAGATGGTCTTGATCTTGGCCAGCTTTTACTGGGAGCAAGTTTCTGTCTTTTTAGAAAACCCTCACCAAGGGTCGGCTGCCAGGCAGCAGGGCAGCACGGGCTGGGCAGGGGGCATTCAATGACTTGCCCAGGGTCACCCAGGCAGGAAATGTCTGAGGCCACATCTGACCTCCTGCCTTTAGGCCTGCTGCCACCCCATGTGACACTGGTGGTGGCACAGCTCTACTTTTATTTCCTAAATTCACAGAAAGAATCGGATCATTAGTTCCTGTTTTTGACGGGCTGAAATTGGCCCAAATACCCACTACAGACACATTCTCACGGCTTGGGCGTGGGCCTGGACACGCCACTCCTCTACAGGAGGTCCAGGAACAAATGCTCTCTGAAGCCCCTTGGGCTCCCCACTGCCTCCGTTTCCCGAACTGAAAGATGGACAAGAATGCCTGCACTCCTAATGTTCGAGAGGCTTCCCCTGAGGATTCAAATGAGATTCTGAAGCCACGAAGCACTCAACACAGACCAGCTGTTCTCATAATGGATTTGCTTCTCTGCATAAAACGCGATTTTAATAAATATAAATGTGCCAGGGAACAAAGGATTTAGAGGAATCTCACCATAAATGACTGCAGGATGCAAATACTCCCCCTTCCCTCCCACCCCGGCTCTGGAAATGCAGATTTCCACTGCCGGGCCTTCTTCTAGGAAAGCAGGGAAACACCAGAGAGATGGGCATGCCAGGAATACTGATGGTTTCTTGGAACGCATCCGGCTCCGACCTGAGGCGGAAAGCTGAGCGCCAGCCCCCCGGGGGGAGGTGGGCCCTGAGCCCGTGACTTGGGCACAACCACGAGAATGAAAATACAGGCCTCAGGGAGGCAAGGGCAGTCCCGCCCGGCTCCAGGGCCGCCGGCCTGGCCCTCCCTTCCAGGGACACTTGGCACTCGCCTTCCTAGCCGCGAGCGGGTGACCGGCAGGACTCTGCCTTGATTGCTCTGGCAGGGGAGCTTCTGCCAGATGCCCCGGACGCCTTCCTGCCCCATCCGAGGATGGAGTTCCGCTGCTCCCCCTGGGCACGGGGGCTCTGCGTCGGCAGGCCTGTCTGGGAGAGCGGGCAAGGCCCCCGCTGGCTTCAGGGTCCAAAGGGCCCAGTCGTGGCCCTTCCCTCCTTCCGAGCCGTCGCCTAGGCTGGAAGAGGAAACGGTTGAGCGCCAAGCTCCCCGGGGCCCGGACCCACTTCCCCGCCTGCTCTGGTCCCAAAGCCACCACCGGCACCCGGACGGCCCCTCGTCGGGGGAGCGTCTCTATAGGCTAAAAACGGGGGCTCGGCGCGCCGCTCTGCCGATTGTCTGCCCTGAGGGTCAGGCTCGCCAACGCAGACGACAACGAACGTGTGCTCTGTCTGTGTCCCGTCCCGCCGCCAAGAGACGGGAGGCCCTGGGCAAGGCACGTCTCCCTCGCTGTCTAGCCCCGGCCACTCTTCTGCCTTGGAACCAACGCTCAGGACTGACTCCAAGGCGCAAGGGGAAGCTTACACGACGCACAAACATGGCTCAGTCGGCTGCTGTTTGTCACCCTCCATGGCGACGCACCAAGGCTGAGGAGGGAGGCCAGGGAGAGGAGAGCCTCCCGGCAGATTCCGGCTACCGTCGCAGAAGCTGCGGGTTGGAAGGGCCCTTGGAAGCCGACGGAGGCAACAGCTCCCCGCCCGTCTGTCTCAGCACGGATCCGAGGAAGCGCCACGAGGGTGACTGACCCAGGGCCACAGCACGAGGACGTGTCTGGGCGCCACCTACTTGGCTACCGAGCTGCCCCCTTACAGGCGTTTGAGCCAAGGGAACTGAGGCTTCAGCGCTGGGCTGGGTCTTTGCTTGGACAGAACAATGACTTGAAGAAAGTAGAATTTGAAGCTGAAGGAGGCAGAGGGGTGAGGACGCTGGAGCAGGCCAAGAGAGGCGGAAGTGGGTAGCCCTAGGGACGCCCTGCCTATCACAGACTCCTTCCCATTTGGCCCCGTCGCTCTGGACTCCCAGAACATGGGAGACGCCTGAAAGAACTCGAGAAGGCGGCCAGCAACGTGCTTTAGGGAGGATCTCCAAGCACTGGTTTAAGCAAGACGGAAAGGCTTAGCCACGCCTCGGGTGGAGGGACCGGCGCACCCTGGGCCAGCGAGGTGGCTCCGGATCGAGCCAGGCCTGGAGATGCCAGTCTTGCCTCAGGCACGTGCCAGCTGGGCGTCCCTGGGCAAGCCCGCTAACCCCCGCTGGCCGGACCTCGGTACCGACAATTCGCATCGAGTCCAAGACAGGAGGCACGCCTTGGCCACCTGCTCGGCGTCCACGACAGGGCCCCGAGGGTCTCCCGGGCGCAGGGGGAACCACTGGCCTGTGAGGAGACTGTGAGCCGGTGCTAGCCAGTCTGCCGAGTCGCCCTGCCGCCTGTCCGTCCGTGTCAGGCACCGAGGCGGCCACCTCGACACTGACCACCCCATATCCGGAGCAGGTCCCATGACAACCGACTCCTGGGATTTTCCGGGCTGATTAATATTCCCCGCAGTCTTGTTGCCCAGCTGTTTTTACGCCATTCGTGTCTTTGCACGGCCCACGGGACCTGCTCAGGCTTGACTTCCGTCCACACGCTCACACGCACGGATAGGCTGGCTCCCGGCAGAGGATTAATAAACAAGCTCCGTCGCTGGCCCACTAGCCCGTGCCCAAGTTCCCGAGGCCCCTCCTCGGGGCCCTCCTGACCCTCTTGTCGAGGGGGCCGCAGGGACTCCGCTAGGCCCTCCTGCCAAGGGACTGCCGTGCGGCCTGTCCCTCCGTTCGGGTCCCGCCCCTCACCCAGACATTCCTGGCTCTCAATGGCCACTACAGGAGAAGAATGGAGGGAATCAGAAAGCTGGGCTTCACCTTGGCTAGTCGTCGTCGTCTGCAGGCAGTCTCCCCCCCCAGCCCTGTGAGACTGTGGCAGCTCCTTGAGAGCGGGGGCTGCTCTTCCTTCCTTTGTTTTTGTTCTTCTTACCCTGAGCGCCTGGCACAGCGCCTGGCACATGGTGGGCCCTTAAAGCAAGCTGCATGAGCGACTGACTGACTCTTCAAGCCGCTGCATGCACGGCCGCAGGACGAGAGCTCTCTGTAGTCTCTTCTGGTCATCGTCTTGTCTAGCCCCATCGTCTTACAGCCAAGGAAACGGAGGTCCCGAGTCCAAACGACGTGCCCGTGGCTGTACAGAGCTGGAGCCGGTCTGGCCTCGGCTTCCATCCAGTTCTGCGCTTTCCCACAAAACCCTCCGGCAGGGAAGAAGGCTCTGCCAAAGTCCCAGTTGCCCCAGGGAGCCTCCTCCGTCCCCCTGCACGGGGCCTGGCGGTCCCAGGAACCAGATGCCATCCGCCTCTGGCACCCTGGCTCAGCCTCTCCGTGTTCGACATCCAGCAGAAGCTCTCACGGAACGCCTGCTGAATTCAGGTCTTTCCTACGACGCGTTATTTCCCCAAAGGGACGAAGCAAACCCTAAACTACCGTCCCAAGAGAATCTTGGCCACCCTCAACCCAGAGGCACAAGAGTTCCACGCTGGCCTGACTCTGGGAAATGCCCCAGGATTGGGTTGGTCCTTGGGAGCAGGCTGGGCGAAGCCCCGGATGCCCAGGGAAGGAGGCTGCTGCTTAGGCCTGCCAAGAGCTAAGTGGCCTTAGCACGTCGGCCCCCACAGCCCAGCGGCTCCAACCACATTCCTTCCTTATGACTCGGCAGCTACTCTTCCCTCTAGAAAAATGACTCTATCACTTCAGTGAGTCGACTGCGCCTATCTGGCCCCTGCGATGATCCACGAGGAATCTGCTGCCCTCCACTGCCCTCTTTTGACAGCTTTCTGCCAGCAGATGGTGGTAGCCGGCCTGGAGCTTGGAGCGGAGGCAGGAAACTTTGTCGAGCTCTGAGAACACGCTCAGTTCTGCAGACTTCCAAGAGCCGACAGGGCGATGCTGGGGGAGATGCAGGGTCTGAGCCCGTCCTCCTTCATGTTCATGCTGCCCTTCCCACTGCCTCGGTCAGCCCTATGAGAACAAAGAGGGAACGACGTGCCCGCTCCGCATGGCGCAGGAGGACGCCCGGTGTGGGCAGGACTTGGGGGCTGGTTCCTTCCGCTCCTGCCGTGGCAGTCATCGGCCTCCTGGCCTGGCCTGCTCCACTCACAGAAGCAAGACTTCCACGTTTCTCCAAAGTCTTCCTTTCACTTTGGTTCAGGCGTCCTCCAGTGTCTGGATGGCCGGAGGAACTTTCTCTTCCCTCTCGGATCCCCTGGCAGTGCCGTGGCTGGCCCCGACGGCAGGGATAGTCATTCTCTGGCCCCCGAGAGCTCAGGCCCGAGGGGGCAGGCGCGCCTTGTGGGTGCCCTCTGGCCCAGCTAAGTGCCTTCGATGTGAGCCTTGCCCTCGAGGAGCAAAGCCCCATGCTCACTAGGCACAAGGGGGGCGGGACCTAACTTGTCGCTTCTTCACGTCATCTGCGAAGGGGTGGTCGGTGGGAGTGTGCCACCTGTCGGGGTCGCCAACGCCAGCGCTTCAGAGAAGCACAAAGCGCAGGAAAGGACGCTCAGGAAGGGACTCCGCCCGGCCCCTCCACCCCAGTGACTGACGACGCGCCTCCTGACTAGCTTGGGGACCGAGGCGGCCACTGTCCCCGGGCTCAGGCCTCAGCCTCCCCGTTTGTCCACAAGTCTTTTCAAGTCCTGTCAGCTCTGGATCGAGGAGCCGGGGTCCCCCAATCTACCCTCACATAGCAAGGCCGGGCAAATCCCTTGGAGCCTCAACGTTCTCATTTGGAAAACGGGAGTCCTGGACTTGATCTTTTGGGCTTTTGTACCCTCCAGGGCGTAGCTCAAAGCCAGGCACTTGGGAGATACTTGCAGACCTGCCTTCCTGGACTTGTACCAGCTCACAGGCCGCAGGAATGAAGTGAAGAGGGCGGGCCTCCCTCGCAGGGCAGGCTTCTCGGCCTCTGTCCCCTCCTCCACAACGCAGCCACACTCGGGATGGAGGAGAGCCCTGGGAGGAGCAAGTGTGCCGCCCCATGCTGGTCCAGGAGTCATCAAGGACTGGGACTCGGGCCCAGATTCGAGAGCCCAAACCTCCGTTCGGCCCTTATGTGCACTCTTAGAACCACCTCCCCCTCTGTCTCAGTTCCAAGACAGAGGAGCAGCAAGGCAAGGGGGGTCACCCAGCTAGGAAGTCTGGGGCCAAACCTGAACCCAGGAGAGCTCCCGTCTCTGGGCCTGGCCCTAAGCAGGGAGCCATCTCGCTGCCCCTTGCGGCATTCACTCTTGGCACAGCCTGGAAAGCCCTGCCCGCCCTCCACTCTCCCACGGGCCATGCCCGATGGCTGTGGTAAGAGGTGGAGCCAGGCCGGTTTGGGGCGCCTCGGGATGTCCACAGGGGTGGCTGCCCCTCGCTCGGCTCTTGCTGCCATTTGTAGCGCGAGAAGCCGGGGCGCCCCTCCTCTCCTTCCCTCTTGGAACAACAAGGGGTCTGGCTTATGGACCCCGAGCCTGGGCCACGCCTTGGGGGAGGGGGGGAGCAGGAGGCCTGGGGCGAGGTCCAATGCAAGCCATAAGGAGCACTGGGCACACGGGGCGGGCCGCCCAGCCGTCCCCTCTTCTCTCCCTTGGTCCTGCCGGCTCCCATGGGCGCACGCTCCCCTCTACAGCTGGCCCCGGGCGTTGGGGCCTGGCTCCAAGGGGCCAAGCCAGCGCCAAGACCAACGGGGACAGTGAGGCCAGGGGCAGGCCGAGCCGGGAGCTGCCCAGCACAGAACACGGCGCACGGACGACGGGCCAACGCTGCCGGACAGAGGCACACGGTGAGGAGGCTCAAGGGGGAGCCCGGGCAAGTCACGTGACCTCCACTGCGCGGCCCTCCCGCTCTTCTGCCTCAGAACTGACCCGCAGACCGACTCAGACAGGTCAGGACTGCAGAAAAGGTAGCACCCAAGGCAGCCGCGCCGCTCCAAGAGCCGCACGAGGCTCGTTTCAGCCACCGACCAGCACCAGGCTTCAAGCTCGCAGCGTCCCGGCCCAGGTCAGCCCTGCACGGAAGGCCGGGCCGTGGTCAGCAGGCCCTCGGTGAGAGGAAGCCTTTGCGGGTCCTGCTTTCAGGGCCGCGTGGACCTGGGCGCACGGCGGCCTCAGTCTGCTGGGCTGTAGGATGGGAATAACAACGGCGCACGGCGGGCCGATCGCCTCCCCTTCTCCCTCCAGTGTCTGCTCCTCCTCACAAGCCGAGCTGCTCCTTCCGGGGGGGCCCTGACGTGCCGGACCGCCCCCCCCCCATCCTCCCTCAGCTCCTTCTGCCTCTCCTCCTTTGGTGCTCCCGAGCGCCATCTCTACTTCCTAACCGGTCCCGCACGCTGCTCAGCCCGAGACAGGCCTGGGAAAACGCTCCTCCGGAAGCCTGACCTCTGGCACGCGGGGCGGGACGCGCTTCCTGTCCCGGGGCGCTGAGGGGCTCCGGCACTGCCAGCCACACGGGCAGGCAGAGCCGCCTTCGCTAAGAGGGTCCGAGTGGGCCACGTCCTTCCAGCTGCCCGCGCGCCCCGGGCTCCCCTTCCCCAAGATGCCCACCCGTGCGGCAGCGGCTCCTAGGGGAGGTGGCCGGGGCTGCCAGGACAGACAGAGATGGGAGGCCCTGGGCACGCCACATTGCCTAGCCTTTACTGGTCATCTTCTTTGGGACTGATACATAGTATGGATTGACTGGGGTGGAGGGCAGAGAGAGTGGGAAGGGGGAGCGCGCTTTGTACTAGCCCTGCCACCCTCAGAGTTCTAGGACAGCAACACGGCCTCTCCTCACAATCTGCAGCAGGGGGCGCAGTGGAGCCCACTTAGTCCGACTTGGCAGTCGGGCCCCAACACAGGGTGACCAGGAGGGCCCAGGAAGCAGCGCCTCTTCGGACTGCTGGACAGGAGAACAGAAGTCCGGCTGAGACGCTCGGCTGTCCGCGGCTGTCCGCGGCGCAGGCAGGTAAAGCCCAGTGGCTTAAAGATGCGCTGCAGAAACCTGAAATGGCAATTTTGTGGTCAAAGGGCTGCGAGAGAAGATTTTGAGCCGTCCGAGCCCCAGCTCTGCCCGGCGAAGGGGGCGACAGCGGCCAAGGACGGAACGGGAGCACCGCTCGACTCCGGTGTCTCCTTAGAGCCGGTTGGAGGAGAACCTGAGGATGAAGCGGAGCGAAGTGCGCAGAGCCGGGAGGACAGGCCTCCACGGGGAGAGCCTTGGCCATTCTCGGCCAGGCTCGGGTCCCCGCAAGTGCGTGTGAGAAGAGGCTTCCTTTCTTTTTCTTTTGGGAAACACGAAAACCTGCTTTGCAGGGTTTCACAGGGGTAATGGCTGTTCTATTTCTTGCCTAGGGAACGAGGGAGGAGAGAGAATTTGGGACGCAAAATGAAAACGGAAGTTTCACCAACAAGCTACACGAGACTCGGCTGCAAAGGAGATCGTCTCCCTGGTGCCTTCTGGAAGGGGCTGCAGTGACTGACCACTGACCAGCAGAGCTGGGCCTCTCCACATCTGCCAAAGGCCCTTATCCTCCTCCGTCTGTCTGAGCCAGCCTTCCCTCTAGCTCTGCTACATGTGACTAAGTTTCGTTCACAAAAATGGAATCAGTAGATGCTACAGCTCTGCTCTGAAATGGAAGTATCCTTCTCCTGGGGCGCCCTCCTCCCAGGGGAGGCAAGAAAAATCCTCCTAGATATTCAGGTTGAATTCAAGCATCCAAATGAAATTAATTTTGCAAGTTCATAAATGTAAGAGCTATAAGAGACCGCAGATGCCACGCGGTCCAACTCCCTCATTTGACAGATAAGGAAACTGAAGCTTGGGGATAGCCACGGGATTCCACCCCAGGAGCTCCAAATTCCAGCGCTCTTTCTGCCACTGTGCCACACTGCCTGGGAAAACGACCAGATCAGTCCCATTTCTGATTTCCGTTTAAAAAACCAAAGCCTCCCTGAACTCTAGGCCAGCTCCTGACCACGATCAGGCAGGTGACCTCTGGATTACAGCACCAGAGCTCAGAGATGGCAGACAGACCTGGGGAGCTGGCTGGCAGGAAGCTTAAAGCCGCCGTGCCTGGAAGTGTTATGGTCTATGTCGGCAGGAGGTACTCACAAATGAAGGCATTAAGCCTAGAGAATGAGCCCTCAAATAAAAGATATCATTTTTTAGGGAAAAACCAACAAACGAAATCACAGGAGAGGGAGAACGGCCCCAAACTGCCTAGTCCGAGCCTTCCCAACTCCTAGGTCACACTGATTTAATTCCAATCTAAGCCACCCAATTTTACCAAGGGTCGGCAAATGCCTCAAGAATCTAAATGCCTGCTTGTTCTCCTTTTTGCCAAACAGAAGGCCGGGCAGGATATCGTGGCAGGCACACAAGTGAGGAATCCGCTCCAAAAGGGCCGTCAGATATGGCCCCAGATCTCAAGTTGTCTCCACTGGTTTATGAGGGCTTGATGAGTGACGAGGACCGAGTGCTGCCAAAGCTATTCAGAGGAAGTCACGGCTTTTGGATAGATGGAGCCAAACGTTCTGGTGTCACGCACCTTCCAGTCCCTAAAGGAGGTTTTTCTTTTAACTGCGTCATCTCTCATTTCCTGCTCCTACCAGGCTTACACAAGGGTTAAACTCAGGAATTTCTTTTCTTAAAAACACCTTTACTTCTGCCTTAGAATCAATACCATGTAATGGTTCCACGGTAGAAAAGCAGTAAGGACTAAGCAATAGCTTCAGTGACCTGCCCAGGATCACCCAGTAGGGAAGTATCTGAGGCCACACTTGAACCCAGGACCTCCTAACCCTAAGCCTGCCTCTCCATCCATGGAGACACCTAGCTTCCCCCTAACCTTTATGGTTTCTAAGGTTTCTTCCCACTCTAAAGCCACTGGACTTTGGGGTGGCTACTATTACTTAGAAAGGCGGCTAGGAAAGCACTGCAGAGCAGTCCTCAGGGTTAAGTGGGTGCTATCTTCTGGAACTTCCTCACTCCCTTCTTTTAAAGCATGACCCCTCCTTAAAGGGGGGGGCTGGAATTATCAATAAATGTAAACAGAATGAACTAAGCCCGCAGGCCTTCTCAACAGTTCTCTACTGCAGCAGGCCCTGGTTCCAGGCACAAAATGGAACGGGAAAGAACAAGGAATACAGTCTTTACTGCTTAGCATCCCTTTGGCGGAACAAGTGTGCTCTCGGGGGCTAGAGGGGTCACTGTCCAAGGTCCAGAGAGGTGATCTGTGGGGCAGCGGAGGGCGCACGTGCCTTGGAATCATGAATCCAAGAAGCTCTGCTGACACGTCTATGGTTCTGGAGAAGTCCTCACGTGATGAAAATGGAAAGCTGACCATCTAGCCTTACTGGGGATACCCAGCGAGCGACACGGCTTAGCCTGAACTCTCCCCTTGGGTCAGGAGCGTCCCCTGACGTTTTCAGAGGGCCTCCTATCCGCAGTACGTTTTGTGGCAATAATTCTAAGGCTGAGAAAGATGAAGAGATCTGTCCTGGATCCCACACCTACTGGGTGTCACAGTGGGGAAGGGGATCTGGATCTCCGGTGCACACTGGAAGGGACTTCCAACTGGTACGGTGTTTTAAAACTATACAAAACACCATCCATTTCCAATCCTGCCTATTCGAACTAGGACATTACGACAGAAAAGTGGCAGCAGCATCTTACTGTCAAATACGGAAATAAAAAAACATCGACTATGTCCTCCCATTAAAGGCTGAGACCAGTGGCATCAAATTCAAATAGGAGCAGATCCTCGGAAAACCACAAATGCACATTTTCTATATTCTATTTTTAATTCTCTTGTTAACTATTTGCCACCAGAAAACCCCCAGTAACTCTTTCCCCTCCATCTTGGAATCAATACTATATACTGGTCCCAAGGTAGAAGAGTAGTATGGGCTAGGCAATGGGGGTTAAATGACTCGCCGAGGGTCACATGCACAGTCAGGAAGGGTGTGAGGTCACATTTGAACTCAGGACCTCCTCCGTTCTCAACCCACGGAGTTGCCCAGCTGCCCCCTCCCAATGACATTTTAATCTGGTTGAGGTGGCCCCCGCGCTTGAGAATGGGCAGCAGGGTCTGCACACCTCTGGTCTAGATGACAATCTGTCCACAACTCTCCATCTTGTCTGATCCTTTCCCAGTGGGCATCTGTCCAGACTCCAGCAAGTGATTTTTTTTAAAGACAGCCAAAACCATGAACTTCCCTTTCACAGGAAACACAAACAGGCGGTCCCTTCTGGGCCAGGGGATGCCTCTATCTTTTGGAGTGCACTAGAGACCATGCTGGAGGGAGGAGACGAGTCCAGGACTCATCCCCATCACCTGCCCTCCAGTGGGTGTGACTTCAGGGGAGTCCCTCAACCTCTCTGCGCCTCCACTATTTCATCTACAAAATGTAGATCATGCAAAGCTGACAGAGTCTCTCCAAATAATTGAGGACACCTAGCACAGTGTCCGGCACACGCAGTGCGACTGCACTGATACCAAGGGCCACGTACAAATACACTCCCAAAGCTGTCCACCGGGACCACACTGAATTTATCCAAGGAAGGTAAGAAACCAAGCAATGATGTCACAGGGTGGGAAAAAACCTAGAGACGAGGCAAGGTTTGAGCCATCACAAAAGCATCCAATGTGTAAGAGGCAGTGGAAGGAAGGATGGGAGTAAGGCAAAGATGCCTGGTGTCTTCAGTGTCCCGAGTGCCAGCTCTGACACAGTAAGAAGGAACTAAGAAAATGAGCCCAAGAGAGGGGGCCTAATGACCTCTATTTGCAGATGATGCCATGTTTCCTTAGGGAACCTCAGAGAATCAAGGGGAATATCTATCAAGCTGATTAACTGCTTCTGTAAAGGGGCAGACTAGAAGAGAAATCAACAAAGCCCAGCAGCCTTTAGGTAGGCCAAGGAAATGCAGGAGGAAAAACTAGGAAGACAGATTACATTCAGCATGACATGCCTTAAATATCTGCGAGTTAATCTACAACTGGAAAACAAATTTTATAGACACAAAATACCTCAAAAACTGAAGAGCTATTTGATCAATGTTCATGCCTGGGCCAAGCCAGTAGAGGAAAAATGAGAATACTTCCTCCAAAGTCCAGATTTAGTTTCATACCCTTATAATAACGCCAGACAAGATAAAAAAATTAATTTAGAGGAATCAAAGGTCATGGGATATAATGGGGGAAAAGAACAGGAAAGCTGGGAGGGAAGGTTGATGCTCCCAGAGCAGAGATTCTCTCATATCAGTAACCATCACAACTATACAATACTACATAGAAAAAGAAAAGAGAACCAAAAAACCATTAGACCAGGCAAGAAAGATCTAGATCCAAATGCAGCCAGGTCAGTATAAATAAACTCCCAAACATAGAGTGACCAAGGAAAGGGACTGAGTACTCATTCAATAAGAGCTCCTGGGAAAACCAGAAAGTATTTTGGAAAAAAGGCTGGCATAGAGAAACATCTTGTGCCTTCTACTACAATTTCCAAACAAATTAAGTAAGTAGGGATTAAGAATATAGGGAAAGATATACACACAGAAAAGCTTAACACCAAAAAGAATTGCAGGTTATAATGGTGGACTTGGAGAAAATTCCTAACCAGAAAAAGTAAAGCAAACCCGATTTTATTATATAAAATTCAAAGTTATCAAGTGTTATAAGGTGCCAATTGATATTAGGAATCAAGAGCCAATCCCCAATAGGTAAATGGTCAAAGGACAAGAAACAAAACTTTTCAGAAAGAAAAAACCTACCTGGCCAACGTTGAGGACCACTAATCAGAGAAACGTAAATGAATTTGCAAAGATGCTAAAAAGGAAAGAAACATCCCTAACACTAATTCCCGACCGATGCCAATGGGAATGTGTCCAACCATCCTGTAGATCAATTTATAGCCATATAGAAAGGTGACTCAATTCTTAATATCCTGGGACCAGAGACCCACTCTTGGGGCTACCAGAAAAGACCTCAAAGTGCCCCAGAATTCACAGCTGCATTCCTTGTGATGACCAGTTATTGGGGGCTGGCTAGACAGATGATTCTAGATGAGATTGAATGGAATATTCCTTCATCATACGGGACAATAAATATGAAGAATTCAGAGCAACGTAGGGAAATTTTAAGTGACAGAGTAAGGAAGCGGAAACAGAAGTTTCCACACTCCCTGAGTGCTCCATGGTCAAGTCAGAAAGGCGCCAGGGTTCAAGGAGAAGCATCCCTTTTGTGCATCCTCTCTGGTTGTTAAGAAGGCAGGGAGGGGGTTGGGAGGGATCTTGCGCCCTCACAAGGAGTGTCCTTGCAGCTACTAACAGCGACAAAGGCTGAGCCTGTTCTCCAGTGAATGACCACAAGTCCTCCGTGCAGAGGGAGTTGCCACGTGGGGACGTCTTTTCTGACGGGGGCGCTAAGAGCTTGGGCCAGATAATCATCTGTACATCATGCCAGGCTACTACAGCCCGAGAAGTACAAGGCTGAGGGCAGGGATCCCAAAGCACTAAGCGTCCTCCAGGGCTCCTGACCCCGAGCCCAGGCTTCTCACTGCTAATGACCCAAAGCACCGTGCTGGCCAGCTGTGGGTAAATAGCAGCAACAAAAGAGCTTCCACGACTCTTGAGGATGGAGCTGCCCTCGTGCCTTGGAATGCTTCCTGCTCTGCCTAGGAGCGGACAGGTTGCTCCCATCCACACCCCCTCTCAGAAAGGCAACGTCCAGTTTCCTGGACGGGGACTCCCGAGGGCCTCAGGACCTAGTCCCGTGCCTCTAGCCTCCGAGGACTTCCGCGGGAGTGATACCGACCGGGGGCGCGGCGGGGTCACCACCTGCCCTGTGGTCTCCAAGGTTACATAGGCCGAGTTGGGGACCGGCCCTCACAGGAGTGGAAACATTTCATTCCAGGGTCCCTAAAGGGAACTGGAGATGTTCACACGCGTGTGCACACACAAAACCAGGATGCCCGGCGAGCCTTGAACACTAGAGACCTATCTGGGAGGGAGGGCAGGTACACTTCGTCTTACACCAGAAAGCCTGTTCATAACCAAACAGGGTGCTGCCAAGGCAGCCATCCAGTTGCCCCTGCCTAGTTCCTTCTCCCGGGGAGTCCCTGTTGTGTTCAAGCCCAAAGCTGCCAGCCTAATTAGGGAGCCGTGATTCACGGCAGAGAACCCCCGCTCTGAGGCCTGAGGGCAGGCCGGCCGTGCCGCTCCCCGGGTGACTCGGGGGCCCGAGGGAGCACTACCCCATATGGTTCCCCCCAGCCCTACAAGCCACTTGTGAGTTCAGACGTCCATCTCCTCTTGGCCAGCTCACGGCAGCCTCCGAAGTGGGCTGACTAGTCCCTCTCCCACGAATGGCTCAATCCCTGGGCCACCCAAGCGGTTCTAGGCTACGGCAGACACTTCGGATTGCTTCTGGCCAGGGACACAAAGGAAATCCCGGGCGCTCGTGGCCCTGGCAGCCCGTTCCAATGGATCCAAGGGTCCTCTTTCCCCTGTTCCAGTGAAATCCCTTCTCTCCATCCCTCTTTCTGCCCCACGTTCGCGGCATCTTCTGTGCCTTAAAGTACCTCTTCCTGACCCCGCTCCCCCCTTCTTTAGTGTCTAACTCAAGGCGGGGCCTTCCCTGTTTCCAGGCGAAAATGAGCTTTCCCACCTCAAAGTTTCTCAAAGCACTTCATTTGGCTATGAGAGAAAGAAGAGCCTTAAATAACCCCCTGCTTTCAGCTGTAAGTCTGTGCTGTCTTTCCAGCTCGTCTCAAAGCCAGTGCCCTGCAAGTAAATACAGCTTGCGCCCCGGGGCGCCGGATGACCAAGGTCCGCCCCTCTCCTCTAGCAGGCAGGGACCGGCTCTTCCGTTGGGAAATGATCCCACCCCAAGGCCTGGTTCAAAGCAAGGCTGCCTCCGCCCGCCTCTGGCTTCTCTAGACTGGCACTTTGCTAACGGAGAGCTGCTCTTCCACGGCTTTCCTCCACCAGGTCCTTCTCCAGCTCTGGATGACTTTGCGTTCTTTCCTCTTACGCCTCCATCTCACAGGTGTCAGGCTCGGCCCGCGGGGAAGATGGGAGAGACGATCGGAAGATCTGCCGATGCAAAGGAACCTGGAGATCTCCTCAACCAGAGACGGGGGCAGAGACGCCGAGAATTGTCGGAGAATCCGGACATCCAGGGGTCCCACCACGCCACATGTGGCCCCCCTGCCCTCAGTGCGCAAAGATGGACAGCGCTGGCCACGGTACACCACCTCATCATCCCGCACACAACAGAACATGGGCTCCACTTCAGCGAGGCCATTCCCGAGCCCTGGAAGCCAGGCAGTGATGCAGGCCCCTTTACACAGTGATCAGGGGGGCAGTCGGGGCCTGAGCTCGCCTACAAGAGCCAGGGTCTGGGCACCCCCGTCACAGTGGGTAGCAATGAGGCGGGTTCACGCAGGACCAAAGCAGAGCCCCGAGGGGTGTGGGCATTGTGCCAAGCTGCTCTCAGCAGAGGTCTGCCAGTAGGGCTAACAAGATGCCTTGTTTTGGGCGACTGCACTGATTGACAAGGGCAATGAGGGGGTGTCACCCTGCACAGAACACCAGGCTGATGTCAGAGAGGCCCAAATTCAAAAACGTGGTCTCAGACAGGTCCTAGCTGTGTGACCCTGAGTAAGTCACCTCCCTTTTAGAAGCCTGCCCCCAGTTTCTCCAACTGTAAAATGGGGATAATAATCGCCATATCTATCTCCCAGGATCAAAAAAGAATATTTGTAAAGGGTGCTTATCACAGGGCCTGGCACATAGTGGGTGCTATATAAAAGTGCATGTTCTCATTTCTTTATTATGATGGGGAGTCCCTGGGAAGGGACATATGAAAAAAAGAAATGGGCACCAAGATGATGCTTTTTAAAAGCCAGATGCCACATAAAAAAGACATGTTCATGCCATTATGCATGCTCTAAACAATGCCTTCATGGCTATAAAAAACCTTTCCAAAGGATATGATTGAATCCTATGTGTAAAGCGCTTGCCCAGCCCCTAAGTAGGTGTTCCCTCCTGCACCCCCCATCAAAGATGGAAGCGGCGCCTCCCTTCTTTCCCACTAAGAGAGCTTCGGGATCTAAAAATGGGCCATCACTACGCAACTAGGAATGTTTTCACCCCACACTACTACAGCTACTCTAGAAATGCCAACAATGCCCAACGAGTCAGAGCAGGCAAAGGCTTTTCCCCCTTAGCATCCTGTCCCAGGCCCCAGCTGAGAGCCCAGGTGCCTTAGCAGTCCAGTCCAGGAAGGTGGGAGCAGCTGCCTTCGTCCCTCTGGTCGTCTCCTAAGTGTAACCTGAAGAGACGAAACAGTGGCTGGGCCGGGCAGGGCAAGAGCTGGAGATTCAAGGAGAGAGGGAGCAAAGCCCAGCTGAACTTGGGATGCTTGGCAAAAGAAGAGGCTCTTTGGGGAGTGAGTTCCGTCTTGCCTCTGGCAGTATCTGGAGGATTTTAGGCTAATCCTGGCCTCTGAGGGCTCCTTGAGTTCCAGGTCTAAGAGGTCGGCATCAACCCTGGTTGCCCTGCCCACCCATGATGAGGTCAGTCCATAAATGTTTACTAAGTGCCTAAAGCTGAGAATACAAGGAGAGACCAAAGACAGTCCGAGCTGTCAAGGAGCTCCTAAGTCCAATGAGGAAGATGATAAAACAACAATTAAATACCAATAAGCCTATACAGGAGAAATAGGAAATAGCCCATCAAGGAAGGCATTGGGATTAAGGGCTGGGAAAAGGTTCAAGAAATTCAGGGAAGCCAAGAGGTAGAAAGGCAGAAGGGAAGCAATCTAGGCATGAAGGATGCCCAAACAAAATGCCCAGAGATGGAGTAGCTTGTTCCTGGGACATCCAGGAGGATTAAAGAAACAAATTGGGGAGTAAAGTGTGAGAAGCCTGGAAAGCTAGAAGGGCTTGGTTGTGAAGGGCACTGAATCCCTAACAGAGGATTTCGTATTTGCTCCAAGAGGTGAGTTTATTGGGGGGGGGGTGTCATAACCAGTCCTGACCCTTAGAACTCATCCAGGGCACCAGCACCCTCCTCTAGGGCCCACAGCATGGCCTCAACCTTGACTATTCACTCTCACTCACTCCACATGGTGAATCTATTGCCAAATCCTGTTGCTTCTCCCTTCACAATATTTCTCGGGTTAATCTCCTTTTCTCATGACACTGCTAACATACATCTCCTCACTTGGTCTATTACAAAAGCTGCTGGAGAGTGGGGGGGGGGGCTCTCTGGGCCCCAGACCCTTCCCCACGCAGCTGCCAGGACAATCTTCCTAAACTTTCCACCCTCCTACTTCACTAGGCTCTGGTGCCTCCTTAGAACCTATTTAGAAATCCTTGGCTTGGCTTTTGCCCTTCCCAATGTGGCCCCTTCTTGCCCTAACAGGAACCTCTCTCCACAAACTCTTTGATCATTCCAGTGAGACTGGCCACTTGGTTACGTGACGCTCCATCCTGGACTCCAGCCTTTCACTGGTTGTCCCCCATAGCTGGCATTTGCACATTGTCTCCATCACTAGAATGGAAGTTCTTTGAAGGCAGGTTTTTACTTTTCTTTATAACTCCAGTGCTCAGCAGAGTGCCAGGTATACAGCAATCACTTGATCAGCGCTCACTGAATGATTGCGGCGCCTCAGTTTTTTTCTGTAAAATGGGGAATATATTGATGCTACTTTCTCAAAGGTTCATGGATTAAGCAGTGGGACGGGCTAAAAGGCTGCTGACTAACCCAGACGAGTGAAGAGAAGAGAGCGATAAAGCAAGTCCGTGTCTGAACTTGGGCTTCCTGACCCCCACTTCGACACCGAGATAATGGATGGAAGCGGAGTCAGCCACCATTAGGATTCTTAAAACTCTTTCTTGGTAACAAAGGCAACCCTCGGCCAAGAGCTGAATGAAGTGGGTTTTCCTCAGGATCCATCTCCATGGGAAAAGGCCACTACCAGTCGCAAAGGCAGTCCATCAGAGCAGGGACAATACCATGCAAGTGAATAATTGCTCCAGGCCTCAGAAAGGCCTCATGTTCCCAAGGAGACGCCACCACTGGGAGGCTGCTCCCTTCCCCAGCTGGCTGGGGCAGCTCCAAGTCAGGTGTTGTGCCCAATTCTGACTATATCAATTCTCTGGCAACTATCAAAGGTCCAAAGTGTAAGAAGCTCCGGAAGGTCTCTTCAGATCCAAGTGAGACGCTGGGGCCACTGAACCTCAACCTTGTTCTGCCTTCCCTCTGACATTAGGGGGACAGTCTAGGGAGGCCCCTTAGAAGCACTAACCCAAGAGCCCCCTCTAGCCTGACTCCGGGCCCGCTGCCAGCCAGCTCGGGTCAACAGGAGAGGCTCACTCCCTCACAGACGTCACATTGCTTTATGCTTGAACATCATGCTTGTCAAAACACCTGATAAATACACAGGCAGAAATGGATCTCTAATGAAATTTATGGGGCCCTATCCTGGATGATAGAATTGAGAACAAGTTCATTAAGTGGATGAAAATAAATTGTTGCGCCTGCTAACACCTTGGAAGAGAAAACACAATTCCAAGTGACCCTGACAAATTGTCTTCCCAGCCGGGAAAGGACAAGAGAATGCTTTCATTTGACAGCCAGGGACAGGGAGCTGGCAGAGACCTCAGAGTGTGGCCCGCCAGCCTCACTCTACACAAGAACCACCAGCCCAGGGTCCGTGAAAGGCCGACTGTGTCCAGAATGCCCAGGGACAAATCGAGTCGCAGAAGCCCGTGTCCCTACCGCCCAGAGACCCAGGGGCTCAGATTGCTTGCTCTCTGGCGCCTTAAAGAAAGACCAGGCTGCATTTCTTCTTCTGTTTGACTGGGGAGAGTACTTTCCTGGAAGGGCTCCTTTTACTTAGGGTTGAAGTTCAGAAATAAAAAACAATCGTGTGCCTACCCTGCCCTTCCTCCAGCCAACCGGCTCTCTATCACCGCAGACCTTCGATTGAACCAGGCAGTGGCACCGTCATCAATCATTCCAGGGAGGCCTCACCTCCTTAGGGTGGGCACTCCTGCCGGCTGCACACATCTGAGGCCCGGGGAAACACAGGGAGAAGCTGGTTTTGGAAAACACCATGATTACTCATCAGCGACTCAGGCGACAAAAATAGCCAGGTGAGGCTGGCTCAGATCGGCCTGTGCTCTGAGGAAGTGAGAACAGGAGCAGAGGAGGCAGCAGGGAGCTGCTCCACAGGGCGCCCGAGGGGTTGTTGAAGAGACTGCGAGTCTGCAGTGTATTAGAGGCCTGGTGACCGTCAGGCCGAAGAGCCTGTCTCTGAACTGCCTTATGACTCAGTAAAGTAGCACCGGAGGCATCATCAGACCCATTCTGCAGGTGAGAAAAACAAGCCGGAAGCGCCATTCTTTGCAACACACATGCTCAATTCTCCTGCAAGCAAATGAATGGCTTGAGGAAATCCCCTGGGCCAAATCTCAGGTTTTCCTCAATTATGGGAGAACACAGAAGAGCTGAGCAGGAGAAAGGGCGTCCCAACTCTACCCCCACCAGGAGGAATGCTTAACCGTGCTGGGAGCCTCAGATTCTTCACTAGGGGAGTCAGCTTACAGCTACCTCTCCTTACTAGTCCATAAAGACGTTTCTCAGACAAAACCAGCCGCTGTGGGAGGGCCGCCATGGCTCTGAAATGGCCATAAGGTACTCGGGTCAGATGGAGCAAGAATGAGGGGAGACAAGTGGTCTGAGAGGGCCAAAGGGAGCCTGAGCCTGGGGCAGAGAGCCCAGGGCCAGGGGTGTCTGGCTGCTGACTCCCGCCATGCAGCCTGTCTAGCTGTTCTGCCTCAAAGGAGCCGCAGGAGAGAATCTGGGCCAGTGTAAGGCCCAGGACCCAGGACACCCGGCAGAAGCTAGTGTGTGCTCGGCCTCCAGTGAGTGGTAATCCCAGGGCCATGGAAGGGCAGATGGTTTGAGAAGCCCTTCTCAGCTCACTCCCAAAGGAAGGTGCTCTGAGAGGCAGGGCTGACCCCAGGGCCCTGCAGCCCAACAAGGAACAGCCTAGCCAAAGGGCCATCACCAGATAATGATAATGAGGGGGTACATCAGAGAAGCAGCCACCTCACAGAGGACCTCCTTTTGGTGGATATACTCCACAGTTCTGAACTCCCAAGTCATGTGTGTGTGCGTATGTGTGTCCACATGAGTATACATTTACACAGATGCTCTGGGGAGGCCAGACCTCTGAATTCACCAGAATAGGAATGGGGAACTCCTACTGAGAAAATAGCTTTGACCAATGAGGTCAAACTGGCTCACAAACTGCCTAGAGATGAAACGCAATCAAGCACTTACTGAGCACCAACGGTGTGCCAAGCACTGTGCCAGGTGCCAGGAACCCAAAGATAAAACCCAAACAATCACTGCCCTCAGAGAACTCCCCTCTGAGCGAGGGACACAATATGTATACACCAGCAGGGTGATTCTGGGTCCTGGCAGCTGAAAAGACAAGCCAGGTCTTGGAAAAGATGAGCTGTGAGCTGAGCAGGACACAAAGTGGAAACGAGTGTTCTAGGCTCAAGATGGATGGAAGGGTTGTTTGGGTGACAAAAACAAGAGCAACTAAGGGGCAAGGAGGAAAAGGCTAAGGACTTGGGTCTGGTCAAGGGGAGAAAGAGAACAAGGAATGTCATGGACACACAAAGTTTGAGATGTTTGCTTAACAACCAAGCTCAAAAGCTGACTCATTAAGGGGATGTCATGAATTGGCAATTTTCTGTCAAAGAAATCAAAACTATTAATAAGCACATGAAAAGGTGTTCTAAATCTCTTATAATCAGAGAGATGCAAATCAAAACATCTCTGAGGTATCACCTCACGCCTAGCAGATTGGCTAACATGACAGCAAAGGAAAGTAATGAATGCTGGAGGGGTTGTGGCAAAGTCGGACATTAATGCACTGCTGGTGGAGTTGTGACTGGATCCAACCATTCTGGAGGGCAATTTGGAACTATGCACAAAGGGCACTAAAAGACTGTCTGCCCTTTGATCCAGCCATAGCACTGCTGGGTTTGTACCCCAAAGAGATCATAAGGAAAAAGACTTGTACAAGAACATTCATAGCTGCGCTCTTCGTGGTGCCCAAAAACTGGAAAATGAGGGGATGCCCTTCTATTGGGGAATGGCTGAACACACTGTGGTATCTGTTGGTGATGGAATACTATTGCACTCAAAGGAATAATAAAGTGGAGGAATTCCATGGAGACTGGAACGACCTCCAGGAAGTGATGCAGAGTGAGAGGAGCAGAACCAGGAGAACATTGTACCCAGAGGCTGATACACTGTGGTACAATTGAACATAATGGGCTTCTCTACTAGCAGCAATACAATGAGCCAGGACAATTCTGAGGGATTTATAAGAAAACTGTCCACATCCAGAGAAAGAACTGTGGGAGCGGAAACACTGAAGAAGGAAACAACTGCTTGATCACATGGTTGAGGGGGACATGACTGGAGATGGAGACTAACAGATCACCCTAGTACAAATATCAATAATATGGAAATAGGTCTTGATCAAGGACACATGTAAAACACAGTGGAATTGCATGTCAGCTATGGGAGGGGTTGGGGGGAGGGTAGGGAAAGAACATGAATCTTGTAATCATGGAAAAATATTCTAAATTAATTAAATACACCCCTCTCCCCTAAAGAAGGGGATGTCAGGGCTAGCTAGGTGGTTCAGTGGATAGTCAGAACTAGACAAGAGAGGTCCTGGGTTCAAATCTGGCCTCAGACACTTCCCAGCAGTATGACCCTGGGCAAGTCATTTACCCTTATCAACAAGTCCTTACAGCCCTTCTGCCTTGGATTTTGATTACTGCTCTAAGAAAAGATATGGTTTGTTTAAAAAAAAAAAGACTGCGATGGGGCACTCGACTCAGGACAGAGAACAGCACCAGCTCCAGAGATCTGAGAGAATCTCTGAGCTAACTCATCCTGGAGGCGCTGATGAGGTCATGGAAAAGAAAATCATTAAATGGGGGAAGGAGTAAATCAAAGGTTCTTTTTACACTTGCACATTTTCAGAAAAGCTACAGCAATCAATCAGCAAATCATCTATTTGGCGGATGATGATGCCAATAGAGTAGGGGCATCATTTCACTCAAGTCTGCCAGCACCCTTCCTGAACCTTGGACTTCTCTAGGATACAATAACAAATTTGCCTGGCAAGATAAATGGCTACCATCTCTGCAGAGCAAACTTTGGGCTCTGAGGAATCTTTCCTTCAGGGGATCAGCCAAGCACCAACATCCTTTGCAGACAATGGAGGCGGAGAGAAAGGAAGGAAGAGACTGGTCAAGGCCAGGGAGGGGTACTGCACAGCAAAAGCCATCAGAAGCAGCAGATCCCACTAGGATTGCTTCTCCTACTCACCATTTCTCTAGCTATTTCCAAGGCTTCCTGCAGCCCGTAGAGCCTGCCACAGACCAGGTAGATGCCGTTGGCCCAGAGAACGCAGCCCTCGTGGACCCAAAGTTCATTACTGTCTAGAGGTAGCTCAGGAATGTGTAGCTCCAGCTCAGGGCCAGCGCCTTCTGACACAGGCCCAGCAGGCTTTGAGTCTGAAGGAGTCTTTTCATTGCCACTGCCGCTGCCACCCTCAATGGTAGCCTTTTTACAAGGGATCCCCCGGGAAAGGGACCGAGGGGTCCCACTGCAGTCCTCAGAACGATGTCGCCTCTTAAACCTGGGGTGGGCAGCCAGGCTTCGCTGCTCCTTCTGCTGTGAGGGTGCTGGGAGCGGCTGCTGCTGTTGCTGCTGCTGCTGTTCTTCTTCCTCCTCCTCTTCCTCTTCCTCCTCCTCCTCCTCCTCTTCCTCCTCCGTGTCTGTCTTGGCACAGCCATTGGGAGCACTTTTGTGCCGTACCTTCACCTTGTTCTGCATCTCTGTGGCTCTCTTGGGAGGCGGATTCTTGGGGAGAGTGGCCACATAATCTTGAGGATAAAAGGGACCAAAGAGGTCACCCATATTCCGATAGCTGGCCCACTTACCACAGAGGCAGCAGACCAGGTGCCCCAAGACCGAGGACTCAGTCACCACAGGGCCCTGCAGGACGAAAGAGGATGTGGGCAGCACTTTGCTCTCCACACTGCTGGGGGGAGGGGTCAGCGACCTCTGGCCCTTCCTTCCTTTCACCAGCTTGCTCTGTTCCTCCTCCTCGGCATTGATAATTGTGCAAACTGCTCCGATCTCACACTTGTTCACTACATGAATGTAAGGGAAGAAGGATTTATTCTTGGCGTCGCTTTTGTCCAGTGGCTGCGTGGCATATTTTAATTTGATCTCAGGTTCCTGGGGCTCAACGATCGGAACAGCTTGCTTGGTCTTACGTTTTCGGGGCTGGGCCCCAGGTTTCCTCCTCTCCCTTCTTTGCCTCTGTTTTTTGGGCTTGGGTTCTCCATCCCCAGAGCCTTCAGGGACCTGTGTTGGTGGTGGTGGTGGAGGTGGGGGCTGCTGTTTCTTTTGCTTATTCACGCTTCCAATGGGTCTCCCCTTTTTCTTTCCTGAAGGGAAGTAGCCTTTTGGTGGGAAACACTCTTGTTTAGGTGAAACAGTTACTGCCTCTCCCTCTTTCTCCTCAGACTTGGCATTTGGCTCTGGAGCTGAGATGCCTGCGGGGGAGACACTCTTGGAGTCGGGGAAGCTTAAAGGCCCACTTCCAGCCAGAGTCCCATCTGGTCTTCCTTGGCTGCCCATGGGCTTCTGGGAGGTTGGGGGGGCCATAACTCCTGGGGCATCTTTCCCAGAAGTTCCAGGTTCTGGAAGGGTCTCCTTCTTCACTTTGTCATCCCCACTCCCACGCCAGTCTTCAGAGGATCGAGAGAGAGAGGCTTCATTGTTCAAATCCTGGCTTGCTGGGCCACCCAGGTCAGACACAGCCACCTCTCCTTTTCTCTTCTCCACCGCATCGGCTTCATGGCTAGCAGTGCTCCCGCCTTCCGGTGGACCGCTCTTCAAGGCCAAGATGTCGTCGAGGGTAACTGTATCTCCCCCAACTTCAGCACTGTTGGAGGGGGCACTTCTCCTGATATTTGGGGATGTAATCTTCTGAACAATTGCTTCCAGCTTCAGCCCCCGTCCCTTTCGGGGTGGAAGGATTTTGGTTTTGGTTGGGCTCGTGAGGCTAACGGCAGGGCAGCTTCTACTGTCAGGACTCACAAGATCCTTGGAGGACTCTCTTTTGGGGACGGATTTAACATCCTGATTATGAGCTACATGGGCATAGGAATTGAAAGCTTTATCGGCGCCTTCTTTCGAGGGAGGAAGCAATCGCCCTTTATCTTCAGTGCCACTGTTCTTTACATCCTGGGACTGCCTTTTACTGGGGATGGGAGAGATAAAGGAGCGAACTCGCCTTCTCATAATTAAAGGGTTTTGGGGAGACTGATCTTCTTGTCCCGGAAGTCTCAGCATAACATTACCAGGTTTGGATGACTGTGCAGACTCAGAGAGCCCGTGGCCATCTGCCTCATGGGGAGGACCATACCGTTTTTGGCTGGACATTCCTGAAGGGCCACTGCTCTTGGCTGGAGAGGTTTGCCGGGAAAGATCCCAACAAGATTCCTGCTGGAGTTTCTGGGCGCTATGCTTCAAATCAATACCCTTGTTAGAAGGAACTCCATCATTTGCCATGAGGCACCGGCCAGATTCTGGGTTCCCAGGATCATGGTAGGAACTGGGTGGGCCATACATCATGCCATCCTTGTCATTTTTCAGTGGGCTCCTCACTCTGTCAAGGAATTGCTGCTGCCTTGGGCTCTTCCTTGGTCCCTCAGGTCTGTGCTGAGCAGCAGCAATCACCCCCTGAGCAGAGCTGCCACTCCAGTCTTTATAGTCCTCCTGCTGCTGGTATAGCTGCCTTTTGTAATGGAGCTGAGAGTTCAAACCTGGGTTAGGGTCCCCATAAGCATGAGGTCTTGTATTTGTGTGATAGGTAGAAGCCAGATTTTCAGAGCTGGGGGAGAAGGGAGCATGTAAAGAACTCCTGTTGGCCCTCTCAAATGCCATATGGGGGTTCATGTGATGAGGATCTCCCCCGGGCCCTCGACTTCGGCCAGGAGACATCTTCAGTTTCTCTGTCAGATCGTGGTACTGAGAAGGTGAGCGGCCCCTCATGCCTTCCCTGCCTCCCATTCTCCCAGGCACTCGCCTCATTTGGGTGGGCCTGCTGTCCTGTGGGGAGCCATACTCAGAGAGAGGGTCGTGAGTTGCAGCTCCTGGACTGGCATTACCTCGGTAGGATTCATGCTTGATCCCACTGGGATGGCAATGGTCCCCAGATTTTTTACTGTTGATGCTGGCTTGGGATTTGGACTGTTCAAAATCTTCCTCCTTTATTTGCCCACTTTGCGATTTCAGTTTAGTTTCCATGGACACCAAACCACCTGGAAGAATGACCGACTGGCTCAAACTTGGGTTGAGTCGTTCATTCCTTCCCATCCTGCCATCAGCACCCATGTGTCCTAGCGTGTGGGCCCCCGGGTCTCTGACCAGCTGCCGTAGTGGGGAGATGTCACAGATCACCGACCTCCTTTCGGAAAGTCCTCCCCCGGGTTCATGGGCTGATGCCTGAGATTCCACTTCAAATTTTCTGGGAATTGGATAGTCAGCTAGATTGATCTGTTTCATGTCAGGGGCTGAGCTGCTTGATTTCCTGTCCCAGGGACCCCAGTGGGGGTTTTCCAAGAGAGACCCTATGCTTTTATTTAAGAGCCCCCTGCTAGCTAATTCGTTTGTTTGGCTGATTAATACATTGGGTCTCATGGCTCCTTCAAGGCCACCAGCCATTCCTTGATGGTCCTGGGCATTCCTAGAATACCTCCTATCAGGATGGTGGTGGTAACCCTGAAGGACTTCTTGTAGGAGGCTGGGAAATTTCTCATTTCGACCCTTTCGTTGCTCCCCATGGCCAGAGTAATCCCCCTTCTCCTGCCCTGAAGGATATTGAGGAAAGCCACCAGCATTCCTCTGCATGGCAGATCCTAAGCTGTCTTTATAGCTATAGCGCAGGCTTCCAGGAGATTTGCTCGGTTCTGTTCTGTTGGTGAACCCAGAGCTGAGAGAATGCCCTGTCTGGCCGTTTCCTTCTCCATTGTGGTTGGTACTTCCATCCCCGCTCTTGTTCCCTTTGCTTCCTCCTTGGGGCTCTGGCTGTGGTGGGGCCCCATGGCCAGGCTCTTTTGCCCCACCAGTGCTGGGAGGTGCTTGGGGGACAGCAGGGTCATCATCTTGGGAGCCTTTCTCTTGTCCACCTGTCTTTTCTCCTCGACCCGACATGGCTTCCCGGGAAACGATCACCCCTATGGTCTTCTCATTGACTTTTAGGTTGGCATCTGTGGATAACGAAGTGTCTTTCTCATCTGGTGAGGTGGCATCATCCCTCACTGTGGGACTGGCACTGTGTTTGGGGGGATCATTCTGAGAGCTCTGTGGCGGTGAGGGGTTGGCTTTCTCCAAGGGGCCACCCTTGTAGGTGGTGTCAGAGCTGGTGCTCTGACCACTCAGCTGCCTCACCCTCTCCCCTGGGTCTTCAGAACTACTAGAGCAGCCTCCATCCAACGACTCAGCCATAGGGGATTTCAGCTGTTCCTCTGGCTGAGAAGAGCCTTCTGAGTTGGTGCAGCTGTCGGCTTTCTTGGATGAGGACGACGATCGCTTGGAGTTTTTCTTCTGGGGGGCCAGAGCATCGGACAGTAGCATGTGCTGAACTGTATTGGGCAGGTTGGCCACCTGGGTGCTCAGGGCGCTCAGGCTGCTGAGGCCGGGGTCCGTGAGTCGCTTTTCGGGCATCCCTTCCACTCCGAACCCTTTGAAACCTGTGCTGTGAGAGTTAGGGCTGGGCATCATGGATGGCGTGGGGCTGAGCTGGGGCATCATTTGTAGAATCCGGTTTCGGGAGCCCATGGGCATGCTGGCCTGCCCACACTGGAGGTTCTCTCCACTCTGCATCAAAGGAGAAGGGGTGGAGCTGCAGCTTGGAGACTGCACCACAGATGCAGCGGGGGACGGGTTAGAGATGGGGCTGAAGTTCTGGTGGAACTGCATGGGCGACCGGACCGGGACCTCGGGCTGGCTGTACTGCCCCACCTGGCTCTGCATGGAGAGTTTGGGGGCTGTATTTCCATAGGGCATTGTGTGTTGTGGAGGGTGCTGCTGCTGCTGCGGCTGCTGCTGCTGCTGCTGCGGCTGCGGCTGCTGCTGGCCTCCTTGGGGAAGCTTGGACTGCTCAAAGTTTTTCATAGAGGGAGTCTGGTAATTATAATTCGATTGTGTCCCATAAGCCTGGGCACTGGAACCCACCGTGTGCCCTTCATACTGGGAGCTGGCAGTCACGTTGTAGCTGCTGTCGTAGTTCTGTCCAGACTGGCTAAAGCGCTGCGGGGAGGGGAAAGAGGAGGAGGAGGCAGCCGCAGAGGATGGGTAGTGTTGGCTGAACTGGCCCACTCGGAGCTGGTAGCCGGCACTGGAGGAGGGCAGGGCGGACGGCCGCTGCATGGGCTGGAGGTGGGAAGAACTGGAGGCTGGCTGGCCCGATGCCTGGGGCAGGGGCTGATGGGACTGATAAAGCTGCTGCCTCAGTTGCTGTACCTGCTGCTGCTGGCTGGAAGCCTGCTGCTGGTACTGAGTGCTTCCCGGAGAGAAGGGGCCACTATAATCCTGCTGGTAATGAGACACCCCACCAAGGGCAGAGTGCTGGGCCTGAAACTGGCCCACGTGCCCCTCACCCCCATACTGGCTCCCAAAGCTGCTCCCTTGGGGTGGTCCATAGCTCTGCACTGGCCCCGAGGGCCTGCGCTGAGGGGGCTGCTGGCTGCCTGGAGTCACAGGGTCTTTGTTGCCAGCCATATAGTAAAACTCTCCAGCTTCTTTCCTGAAACTCTGGTAGCTCTGGTGGCCAGAGCCCTCTGCAGCCATGGCTGCCGCCGCAGTCGCTCCACGACGTCCACCGCTGGCACTACCACCCCCGCTGCTGCTCCCGCCCCCCCCTCCTCCCGCAAAGTTCTGGAACATCTGGGCCTGCTGCCGAGGGCTGAACTCTTCCAGCCGGGATGAAGCGTGCACCTCCTGGGGGTAGCTCTGCTGGTTTCCGTGGTAACTGCTTTGCTCCCGAAAGGACTGCATACTGCTTAGCAGCTGATCGGGCCAAGAGCCCTCCTAAAAGGGAAAGAACAGAAAGGACGAAAAGTCAGAGAAAACCTGCGCCCACCGTGGACACACTCTAACTAACGGGAACGTGGATCACGGAAATCCACAGAAAAACCCCAAACCCCTCCTCAAAAAATGTCCAGTCAGGTGACAAATAGTTGGAGTTTCCACTCATTTAATTGCCTTGTCTACCATCTTCTAGGAAAAAAGCTAACAAGCAATGGTGTGTGTGTGTGTGTGTGTGTGTGTGTGTGTGTGTGAGAGAGAGAGAGAGAGAGAGAGAGAGAGAGACAGAGAGAGAGAGAGACAGAGAGAGAGAGAGAGAGAGAGAGAGAGAGAGAGAGATGGAGAGATGGAGAGAAAGAGGGAGGGAGAGAGAGAGGGAGAGAGGGAGAGAGGGAGAGAGAGAGAGAGGGAGAGAGAGAGGGAGAGAGGGAGAGAGGGAGAGAGAGACAGACAGACAGACAGACAGACAGAGAAAGAGGGAGAGAGAGAGAGAAGGGGAGACAAAGCCAGAGAGATGAGGTAGTTGGCAGCAAGGCCAATGAAAAGGTTAAGAAGATGTAACCAAACATTAGGCTGGGAAAGGCCCAGAATGAGCTGTGCATCTCCTCAAAACACTCTCCCATCTGAAGTCAAGCAGACCCCCATGCATGCCTGTCCCCAGATTCTATTTCACTGGTGTGAAAAGAAGGTGATTTGGGGGTACAGGCCCCCCAAAGAATAGACAGGCACCTGCACTGTCCATGCCACTTACTATTAGTTCCTTCATTGGCACCATTTTGCACCATCTGTCCACACTAATGCTCCGTTCCCCTCCTTTTATATAATTAACCAAGACTTGAATTGAGTAGCAGCTTCTGGGCCTCCTTTTCCATTCAATCCAGAAGTCCCTTTGCCTGAAAGCTGCTATCACATGTCACTGAAATGAATAAATCTCACCAATTGCTTTATAGTCCTTTAAAGTATATCCATCAAAAATGTACAAACCCAAGGCCTATACCGTCACCAACCTAGGGAGCTGTCTGCATTGTCCTTTCCCGGGGTCACAAAGTCAGGACACCTCAAAAGAAGGGGGGGTGCCTTAAAAAGGATCCAGATTTCTCTGACTTCAAAGCCAGCGCCACATCCCCAATATGTCAAAGGGAGTTGGTTACTTGATGCCAATGGGACTCTTCAGCCAACACGAGGGATCTAGGGTACCAGGGTGGAGGTGGAGCACAGTGTGCCAGGGCAGGCCCAACTGAGGCAACAGGCTTTGGGCACAGCTGAAGCAGCAGCCAAGGCTTCCAGAACCCCCTGCCACAAGAGGGGGTAGGGGTGGGACCACTGCCAGGGGTCTCTCTGCTGGCCTGGGTATAAGACTCTTGCCACACTGCTCATACACAGGACCAGGGTTCAGTACTGTGGCCAAGTTGAAGGGTGAGGAGCACCAGCATACAAGGGGAGCAGGGGACCCTGGTCACAATTCTAAGAGGTAACAGAGTATTTGTGGCTACCCCGAGAATACAGCACAGGCTTGGAGAGTATTAAACATATTTCTCCTTACACTGGAAGAATGGAAAGCAGATAGATTCCCAGTGCCAGCTCTGAAGGCACAAAGACTCTGAAGCTTAGAATAGAGTTTCCTTCACCACAGTTACAGAGTTCAACTTTAACAGTTTTTAAAATAAAAGAAAAGGAAAACACTGGAAAATGAGCAAACAACAAAAAGAGAAACTCAACTTAGAAAGTTATTCTGGTGATGGAAAAGACCAGATCACAAATTCAGAAGAAGACAGCAAAGTAATTCTCCAAGAAGAGTATAAGTTGCTCTCAAGCCCAAAAAGAATTAATGGAAGAGCTCAAAAATGGATTTTAAAAATCAAATAAGAGAAGCAGAAGAAAAATTAGGAACAGAAATGAGAGTGATATAGGAAAATCATGGGAAAAGAGTCAACAGCTTGGTAAAGGAGACACAAAAAAAGAAATTAATACCTTAAAAAACAGAATAGGTCAACTGGTAAAAGAGGCACAAAAATCTAATGTAGAGAACTTCTTAAAAAGCAGAACTGGCCAAATGGAAAGATATACAAAATGCACTGAAAAGAAAAACTTCTTGAAAGACATAATTGACCCTTTGGGGGGGAAAAAAACAGTTCCAAAATCCACTGAGGACAAGATTTACAAAGAATTGGCCAAATGGAACATGAGGTACAAAAGCTCATTCAAGAAAATCATTCCTTGAGAATTAGAATTGGGCAAGTCCAATGAGACCCCCTGAGACATCAAGAAACAATCAGAAGTCAAAACTGGAAAATGAGGGGCTGCCCTCCAATTGGGGAATGGCTGAACAAATTGTGGTATATGTTGGTGATGAAATACTATTGTGCTCAAAGGAATAATGGACTGGAGGAATTCCATGTGAACTGGGACAACCTCCAGGAAGTGATGCAGAGTGAGAGGAGCAGAACCAGGAGAACATTGTACACAGAGACGGATACATTGTGGTACTATTGAATGTAATGGACTTCTCCATTAGTGGCAATGCAATGATCATGAACAACCCGGAGGGATCTACAAGATAAAACACTTTCCACCTTCAGAGGAAAAACTGTGGGAGGAGAAACACAGAAGAAAAACAACCACCTGAGTACATGGTTGAGGGGATATGGCTGGGGATGTAGCCTCCAAATGATCACCCTAGTGTAAAAATCAACAACATGAAAAAAGTTTTTGACCAAAGACACATGTAGAACCCAATTGCATGTTGGTTACAGGAAGGGGCAGGGGGAGGGGAGGGAAAGAACATGATTCTTGTAACCAAGGAATAATGTTCCAAATTGACTAAATAAAACTTTTTTTAAAAAGTCAAAACAATGAAAAAAAAAGAAGAAAATATGAACTATCTTAGGGGAAAAAACTGACCTGGAAAATATATCCACAAATGATAATTTAGGAATTATTGGACTATCTGGAAATCATGATAATAAAAACCCAAAACAGCTTAGACATCATCTTTTAAGAAATCATCAAGGAAAACTGTGCCCTGATATTCTGGAACCAGAGGACAAAATAGAATTGAAAGAATTCATGATCACCTCCTGGAAAAAATCCCCAAAGGTTAATTCCTAGGAATATTATAGCTAAATTCAAGAACTGCTAGGTCAAGGAGAAAATATTGCAAGCAGCCAAAAAGAAACAATTCAGATATTGTGGAGTCACAGTTAGGATAACATATAACTTAGCAGGTTCTACATTAATGGATCAGAGGGCCTGGAATATGATATTCCAAAAGGGAAAAGGGTTAAGACTTCAATTAAGAATCACTTGTCCAGTAAAACTGAGTATAATCCTTCAGAGGAAAAACTGGGCATTCGGTGAAACAGAACTTTCAAACATTCCTAATGAAAAGGCCAGAGCTGAATGGAAAATTTGACTCTCAAGTACAAGACTCAAGAGAAGCATAAAAAGGTAAACTAAAAAGAGAAATCAAAAGACATTGAATAAGGTTAAAACTGTGTATATTCCTACATGGTGAGATGACTTTTGTAATGCCAAAGAACTTTTTAGGCGAGTTAGAAAGAGTATACAAAGACAGAAGGTGAATGTGAGAGTTGACTATGATGGGCTAATATAAAAAATAAATTAAGGCATGAGAAAGAGGAATACATTGGGAGGAGGAGGGGGAACAGAACAGGGAAATTACTGTAATAAAAGGGGCATGAAAGAGTCTTCACATTGGAGGGAAAGGTGGAGGAGGAGAGCATGGGAACCTCACCCTCATCAGAATTGACTCAAGGAGGGAAGAACAAAAACAATCAATTAGGTATGGAAAGCTATCTTACCCTAAAGGGAAGTAGGAGGGCAAGGGAATAACAGAAGGGGCTGATAGAAAAGAGGGCAAACTGGGGTAAGTGAAGGTCAGAAACTAAACATGGGTAAATGGGACATGAGTAATACACAGTAATCATAATTTTTTACAAGTCTCACTAATAAAGGCCTCATTTCTCAAATACATAGAGAAATAAATTGAAATCTATAATAACATATCATTTCTCAATTGATAGTCGAAGGAAACGAACAGGCAGTTCTCAAAATAAATGAAGCTCTATAGTCCTGTAAAAAAGGTTCTAAATCACTATTATTTAGAGAAATGCCAATTAAAACAACTCTAAAGTAACACCTCATCCATATCAGATTGGCTATTAGAATGAAAAGGAAACTGACAAAACCTTGAAGGGGATATGGGAAAGCTGGGACACAAATGTGAACCAATTTCAATATTTTGGAGGGCAATTTGGATGTATGCCCAAAGAGCTGTAAAACAGGACATGCCCTTTGGCCCCATTACTAGCTTTGTACCCCAAAGAGATGAAGAAGAAAGAAGTAGGACCTAATAGTACAAAAATATTTAAACCAGCTCTTTTTGGAGGCAGGGGCAAAGATTTTGAAAGTGAGGGGACACTCATCAATTGAGGCATGGCCGACCAAATTCTAGTTAAATGATTGTAATGGGGATGTTACTGTGCTGTAAGCAATGACAAAGCAGGAAGAGCTCAGAAAAACTGGAAAGACTTGCATGAACCGGAGCAGAATGAAATAAGCAGAACCAGAATATTGTACAGTGACAGAAATACTGAGAATGAACAACTGTGAATAACAGCTATTCTCAGGAAAACAATTCCAAAGGACTCATGCCATCTACTTCCAAAGAAAAAGAACTGAGAATCTGAATCCAGACCAAAGCAAACTTTCTTAACTTTTTTTTCTATTTGAGTTTCATTCTATAAAGAGGTTAATATGGGGAAATGTTTTACATGATTGCACATGTAAAATCTCTACCATATTGCTTACCTTCTCAAGGCAGGTGGGGAGTTTAGGGGGGAGGGAGGGACAGAATTTGAGACTCAATATTCTTTGTAAACTGTTGGAAACTTTTTACATGTAAACAGGGAAAAAATAAAATCATTTAATACCTTAAAAAAGAGGGGTTCTTCAGAACAGCTGAATACTATTCATCTACAAATGGTTCCCCTTGCCCCCCCCCCCCCCCCCCCCGTGACCAAAGCTCCATTTTTCATATCACACTGTTTAAATTTGGTTTTCGATGCCCTCTGGATAGCCCAACACCACCAGGAATGATGATTCTCAAACACAAACATTCTGAGAACTGGAATGGAGAATGCTTCCAGTTGAAGGGTTTGTTAAAGTAGACCACAAAAGTCTCCGTTCATTTGAAGTTTCCACTGTCCTAATCCGAGTTCAGAATTAACTCGATTTTCCAAACAGCACTCAGCACTGTGCCTGGCACAGGGAAGCACTTAATTAATGTCAAAGTTAAGAAGCCAGTCAACACAACATGGCCATCCTTTGGGGCTAGGAATCCTTCTCCCATGTCCTGGTCTCTTGCTGGCCACCCGTCTTACTCTTAAAGACCAACCCAAACCAGACCAAACCAATTTTACTGATTTCTAGCATGCTTCTAGGATAGTCTGGCCCAAGGCTTTAGCAGCCTGCCGAACAGAATAAAAAAGGAAAAACCAATTGGAACTAAGGTCTTTGGATATAAACAAGAATTTTAAAATGTAAACGCCCAGCAAACAAAGCTGGCATCAGCTCAGATCGCCATCACCTTCCATCTAAATGGTGACGTGCCTTAAGCACAGATCTGACCTTGTCCCTCTCTCTGCTCAGCAAACTCCAATAATTAGCTATTGCTTCTAGGATAAAAATCTAAGGGCCTGCATTCAGCCTTGAAGCCGAGCTTTCCAGCCTCCCTACTACACATGTCCCTCTCACTTCCACACCTCTTGCTCCTGCTTCCTCTCTGGGCACAGACAACTCCTCTCTCCCTTCAAGCAGCAGCTCGCAGAACCCAATCTAGTCTCCCAAGAGCCTCAATTGCTGGCTGATTGCCTCTCCTCTCCTTCCCTAACTTTGCACATCGTGCCTCTCCCCATCATGATTTCCATATATTATGGCTCAGCACAAGAAATCAAATGGGAATTTGGGGGGAGTTTTACAGAAGCTGCAGACAGCACCTGAAGGCCAGCAGATGACAAAGAAAACATTCAGGAACTCAGAAAACGCATTTATCTTTTAATACCACAGACTCGATTCCTTTTTAAATGTTAAAATAAGTAAAAAGGTAAAGTTTGACCCTGCAATTGACCCAAATCATGGTAAAAAGAAAACCAAAAATGTAGACTACTTCTCTGATATGAAGGAAGGGCCAAAATTAAAAAATCTGCATGGATTTTCCAGATTTTGGGGGCATCATGCCCCTAGCCCTGGCGCTGTTCAAGAGATATCTGTGCTAGGCAAGTAAGTATACCTTGTAATGTATGACATGCTCTTGGTATCTCTTCTTTTTAAAACTCTTCTCTTCTGTCTTGGAATCAATACTGTGTATTGGTTCCAAGGCAGGAGAGCAGTAAGGGCTAGGCAATGGGGGTGAAGTGACTTGCCCAGGGTCACACAACTGGGAAGTGTGAGGCCACACTTAAACCCAGGACCTCCTGTATCTAGGTCTAGCCACTGAGCCACTCCTCTTGGTGTCTCTTCTAAGTGCACCCATCTACCCTGTTAGAACAGGACCTCCAGGAGGAAAGGATTGCCGTCTTTCCCTCAAACCGTAGCCCCTGCCTAGCTAGCATCACACCTCATACTGTTTTGAGCTCGTCTGATTTTCTGGGTTTTAAGTCATTTCCAAACAAATCTAAGTTTTCTCTATATGCATCACCTCGGAGGCCCTCCGTTTTCCCCGTGAAAGGGTTGGGCTAGAAGAACCTCAAATCAAAAACTCTCAAAGTCCAGCCCCACAGCCCCAAATTTGCAAGATCAAATTCACTGGCCAAAAATGCAAAGAGGCAAGCGAGGGTCTCACGACGGAAGGCCTCCAATTCTTCCATTTCTGGATTCTTTGGGGAGCCCAAGTGGCAGCTCTAGGTAGGTAGCATCTGCCAGGTGGGATGGAGGGGGGGAGTGAGGGGGAAGTAGATGGCCCGTGTCTTAATATGAGGACTGAGGAGGTACGACACGTGATTGAAAGTAAGAGCTTTCCTTCTTTCTCCAGGAGATCATCCACTGATAGACACTTTGAGGGTTAATTCCCATTAGGAACTGAACACACCTTCTTAATGCTACGGCTCCAGTCTAAAAAACTGATCAGAGGCAACTTACTAGGACAACGTCAACAACAAGTCACTTTGGTCAAAGCAATGACCCACAGTCACTGCAGCAAGACAGACGATGACCCTCTTTTTGGCACTGGCCGCCCAATGTGGGACACACCTGCTTTTTAGAGGGGAGGGAAGGAGGGCTGGCTGAAATGTGGAGGAGCCGATCCGTGGAGGGGGTGACGAAAAAGAAAAGGGAAGAAAGACCAGAAGAACACGGAAGCTCAGGAGGGCTCCGACACAGGCAGGGTAGCTCAATCTGACACACTAGAATATGAGCGTGCAATTTCACAGAGAAATCCGCTTTTCTGTTCTTTGTACAACAAAACGTTTCTCAAATTAGGAATAAACAAAAGGTGTGATTTTAAAAAAATGAAAGATTCTGAAGACTAGATACGGTGGCACACGGTTTCTCCCTGAAGGCAGACAAGTGAAAGCCCTACTGGGCTGGAATCCAGTATACGCTGTCAGAGGTTTTTACTAAATTACTTTTCTTTAGGGTTAGTATTGACTAGAAAGACAAATGGCATCCCCAACATTGTTACAGCCCTTCAGAAGAGGAGGAGAAAATGGGATGGATGAAAAGGGGTTAATAATTACAAGCGATTAGGCTCCCTTTCTAAATGAGCATGAAAAGTCATCTGGGTGGTCCAGAGCTGAAGTAATTAAGCGACAGAAACAAATCTGGCCTCACCCAAGTGCCATGTTTCCCAACTTCCCTTTCCCAACTTCCCTCCGCCTGTCAAAGGAGCCGCCAATGCTCCAGGCCAGAAATCTCCGAGTTCTCCTGGACTCTTTTCCTCTCCCTCGGCCCAGGCCCCTGGCTGATTTCCTTCCTCTGAAACAGGCCTCAGATCGCCCCCTCCACTGCCACTGTGTCCTTTCATCCACTCACTCTAGCATTCACCCCAAACTTTAGATAGCAGAGCTGGCAGGTAGTGGAACTTTCACCGGCAAACATTCTGAGATAGGGAGCACGAAACTGGCAGGAAGGAGCCCAGAGAATGGCCGAGTTGGAAGGGAGTCCACAGCCCACGCAATCCAAAGGCCTCAGCCATCACTCCTGCCTGGAAGACGGCCCAGCCCTCCCACCTTGCCCCCCCCCCCATAATCCTGTACCAGACAGCAGGTTAACCTTCACGACACCTGCTTTTATCCTCCTCCTTCCCTAGAGTCCCTTCCTCTGCTACGTTTCCCGAACCACTTGAGTCCCCTCACTACCCACCTTGAACCCTGTGCCAATTCCAGGGGAGGCCCCCTTGGTGATGCCTGCGTCTCCAGCCTGCCTCAGCCCTTTTCCGTTATGTCTGAGTCGATTTCTTTATGTGGCCTGAAAAGGTCTGTTGATTTAGGGAGGTGGACCCTTGCCCTCCCTTTACATCTGCTCACTGCCTCAGAGGGGAGGGGGAGGGGGGATGGACGCAGGATCTCTGCCATCTTTTTTCAATCCCGTACCTGGATAGCTAGCCCTCACGCCACCCAAAGTTCAGTCCTCACAAGAGCCTGGAGAGAAAGTCAAGTCCCTTCCGCCAGCAGAAAGATCAGCTGGGAAATGGAAGCCCCCTGGGCTAAGATGCCCTGATCTGGCAGAGGGTTCCCTCCATACCCCGCCCCGGGCCCGGCAACTCCTCAGAAGGCAAACATTTCCACTAGGCTTGGTCCATTCACTTCCCACAGACAGGCCTTGGACCTGGAATCTGTCTCGTGCAGCCTCCTTTCCCTTCTCAGGCCTGCTGGGTCAAGCCCTCAGTCAGGATCTTTGGCCTCCACACGACCAGAGTGGCCTCGCCACCTCCAAACTCTTCCTACGTTCCCCAACCCCACAAGCCAGATTCATCTTGTTCAAGTGTAGACCTCTAATGGGTCCCCACTGCCTATTGGGCCAAGTCAGTCAACAGGCATTTATTAGGTAATGCCTGTGTCAGAGCTCAGCAGCTCCCGGCCCCCCACAATCTGAATTTGGCAACTTTCTCATTTGTGCCAGCACGTCACCTCAGCGGAGGTTTCCACTCTCTCGAGCTAGGAGCGAGGGACCCAGGGGAGGTGTGGGCCACCTCCGGACGAAGGGTGGTCATTCTTGTGGCAGCCAACGTTAAAGCATTCGCTGACAGGGCACGTATTCTGGGATGGTGTTCAGGGGGCTGTTCAAGCCCCAGAACTCGGGGCCCTCCGACCCCCAGGTTCAAACTTGAGCCTCTTCTCAGCTACCCTAGGAACACAAGTCTTCGGAGCTGCCTTGGGGGAGCAACTCCCAAAGGAGGCCTGGCTCGGCCTGGGCCACTTCCTCGGAAGCCAGGCCCAAAGCCAGGCTCCCTAACGGCACGTGCCGGGGCCCTTGTCAGCTGCTCTCCCCGACGATGACGGCTTCCAATCTCTCCTGCGTCCCAGCGACCGCTCCATGTCGGGCCGCCCTGGAAAGCGCAGGCCTGGCCTGAAGGTCTGACTTCTGACTCCCATCATGCCAACAACCCCACTAAGTCAGCCTCGCTCGATTCGCCCTCCCTCTCCCCAGGTCCCCAACAGAACTGGTTGTAGAGAAACGGACGGACTGCCACTTTTAGACAAGCCTGGTCACATACCAATATGTACCCCCTCCTCCAAGTGTTCAACTGGGCGCAGCTGTCTCTGAGGCGTGACGGACTCCTACAAAACCATACTCAGCATCTGGAGGGCCGAGGCCCAGGCATCCCTCTGCCACTCACGCAGCCCCTTGTCAGCCATGTCCCGGCCCAACTTCTCCCGAGCCAGTCACTATTTCTTATACCAACACACAGCCATGTTGGAAGCCCCCCGGAGCCAAAACCAGGGTGGGGGACGGACAGATAAGGCCTCTCTTTGGCTAGGAGTCAGCCTCCGGCTGCTAATACTGCCGTACCTTCAGCAGTAAAGAGGCACCAGAGAAGGAGTCTGCCTCTGACTTGAGGAAATGAAGTCTGCCAGGAGCCCCGTGGAATGGGTGCCTGGGATGCCAGGCTGGCACAAGGCTTAACTCTTGGTGTGCCACAGATCCTCCTCTGGCCCTCTCAGCTCCCACGGAAACACCGATCGTCTAGGCAGGCGGTTCTTGAATCTACACAACCCGCCCCAATCTCTCTGTGGACCTCCAGACCCACGTCGTCAAATGCTACTGGAAATTTCAAGCTGGATGTAACACCGACCTCTTAAACCTGGCATGCCCAAAGGGGAACTTCTCCCTCCTAAGTAGCTTTCCAGGGTAGCACTACTTTCCCAGGCCCTCAGGTTCTCCATCTAGATGTCGCCCCAGACTCCTCCTCTCTCCTAGCTCCCACGCCCAACTTGCTGCCGAGGTCTGTCGGATCTGCCTTCAGAGGGACCATCGCTGGAGGACAGCCTCTGCTGTCCTGACTCCGTGTGGGGCTGCGGGAGGGGACCTTCTGCCTGGCTCGTCTCTCCTCGCTCTACTCCATATAGCCCTCCCAGAGCCCGAAGGACCCCAGGGCCCCCTTTAATACAACCCCTCCTTGACAGAGGACCCAGAGAAGGGCAGTGACTGTTCCTAGGCCCAGGCGCTTTCTCTTTCGACCTCACCACTTTCTGTTTTGTCTGGGAGGTCTACAGTGGCATTTTTAGTACGTCTGTTTAATAGCAAGTGAGCCATATAGAGGGAGAATGTCTCCCAGGCGGCTCCGCTAGTTTACAAACGAAGCCCTGGGATAGATGGGGCAGGGCTGAGCAGTTTTGCTTGGAGGGCCCATTTGAAAAAGCTCCCCAAATAAGCACGTAGCAAAGCTCTTGCGTCGTGGCAGGCCCTAAATCTCCACATCTGGGCAACAAATAAACATCAGCAATGCTGGTAAGGGATGCCTTGGCTTCACACCCAGACAGCCCGAGAGAGACGTCCCCATCCTCCGGGAGGTGCTAATCCAGTGAGGAGACCAAAGGCGCTGCGTTCCAAGACACCCGCGGCCCCGGGAAGGCCAAGAAGAAAAGGCCAGAACCCAGGGAGGGGAGTCAAGCACGGTCAGAAGGACAGCTCAACACTCTGGGGGGCAAGGCTAAACTCTGTCTTCCTTTTGGATCGAGCAGACACCTCCTCTCATCCTGAACTTTTCCCGAACGTTCTAGTCTGAGTGATGAAACCAGAGCGCAAGTTCATATAGAACAGGTCATAGAGCTCTCCAAGACTCGCTGCCCTGACAGGGACAGATGAGGAAACTGAGGTTTATGACGTGCCTCAATGTGGCTCCACACGTCAAGCCCAGGGCTGAGCGAGGAGCCTCCTGACTCCTACAGTGGAGATGGGGGGGAGCTGGCTTCTGCCTTCCATAAAGCAACGAGCACAGAGGCGGTCCAGGAGCAAGGAGGCTGCTGGAACGTGAACTGCTTTTCTCCTTGAACCAGATCCCGCACTACGTAAGAAGTGGCCCCAGTTTCCCAGAAGCTCCATTTAGCTTGGCTGATGCTCCACCCAAATGACCGGAGAATACTGAGAAAAGGCCAAGAAGATGAGGCTTGGTGGAAGCAAATTGCTCCCCATTCTTTAGAGCAGCTCATTTAAGCCAGTCTTGCGCTTTCATTAGGATGCAACCGAACTCGTCTCAAACCTCTGAAAGGGTCTCTGGCAGCTGATCAAAGGACTCCTAACAGACCGGCAGGGAGCAAAGGACCTGGGCACTCTAGGCAACGAAGCAGGGCCCAGTCAGAAACAACTGGGAAAGCCAGGCCTTGACCCCTGGGCGCTTCTACCTAAGAACGCAGAGCCTACAAAAGGGTGGAGAAGGAGAATGGGCTTGGGAGGGCCTGGGCCTGGGCCTGGTCTGTGGAACAAGTGCAGCACCCCGTGGGCCTCACCCACAGCCCCTCCAGGCCTCAGCAAGCAGCAGCACCCCCTGCTCTAGGCTCACCAGGGCCGGGGAACAGCCACTTATCCCATGCCCCAGCAGGGCCCCAGGGGTCCTCTCTTCCTCCACCACACAACATCCCCCGACATTTCTCCACAAAAACGCGCCTTTGCCAATTGAAGCTTAGCGCCTTAATCTTCCCATTCGGCACCTACCCTTCTGCTTCGGCCCAGCCACCTTCCTGCCATCTTCTAAACAGTGACTTTGGCTTTCATTAGGACCAAGACCTAGAGATGATGGGGAAGGGACTTTGCCCCCCCCCATTTAAAAAAAACAAAAAGAAATGCTCCTTCACATAAAATAGGCCAAACAATTTTTCTTAGCTTCTATTTTATTTAAATAAGATGAAGACTCCTATCACCTTTAACATACAAATAAGGCTTAAACACAGGTCATCCGTGAACAAACTCGGACAGCTTTCATAGTTATGATTCCTACAAATAAAAGCCATGAGATTTTTCTGTTGCAATGTCAGGTGCCCAGTGAGCCCACGGGCTCTCACAATCTCAGCAACCACCTAGTGAAAACCCTACGGCACCCCTAAGGGGTGTCCACTAGAGAGCATCCCTGGCCTGCCTGAGAAGCACTTGTTATGAGGAAAGGGCAGCATTTTATGTCTCTCTAACAGCCCCATGAAAGCAGTCAGGGCCCTGCTAGCTGCACTAGGACCCTCCACTGGGAAAGCTCCCACCTCGCCCTAACAAGCCTCTCCCCCACCTTGGGCGAACGATTGCATCATGTGTTTGCGACGCCACGGGGTTCTCTTATTTACTCCTATTTAAGAATCACTCACACTCACACACAGGAAATACCAAAAAGATTATTTCTTAAACCGAGTCAACTCCGGCGCCCTGCAACACAGTACGAATTTAAGGACTGCACTCTCCGACCTGCATTCTTGGACTCTCTAGCCCAAGGCACGTCCTTCCCACCCCAAATGTCCATCATCTCTTCAGCCTCTGCCAATCTGCCACATCTTTGTTTCTGGGAACAATCATTAAACCGCAGAATTGGAGTTACAAAGACCCGAATTCAAACGCTGTCCCAGATACTAGCTGTGTGATGGTGGGAAAGCCACTTAACCTTTTTTATCCTCCTTTTTCACGTCTGTAATAGGAACAGAGACAGAGGCTCCAATGACATAGTGAAGAGCTTTGCAAACCCTAGGGCTCCCCGACAATACCAGCTACTAAACCAGCACAGACATCCTTGGGAAGCAGGTCTGCCCAACAGGTGCTCTAGGCCTCCACCCTCCCAGTCTCAATCGGCCCTGAGTGCAGTCTTCCCCTCGGAGGGAAGCTCCTGGAGGCCAGGAACCTGGCTGCTTTTTGCACTTGTATCCTGAACACTTTTTTGGGGGCGTGTATGGGGTGCTCAGGGAGGGGTAGTATCTCCGGTATGGAGGGCTTGTCGTGCCCTCCTAGGGCAGCTCTCCAGCCTCGGACCCCCACCTGACACCCAGCTCTCACTGGTGGCTCCCAGGAGCTGCTAGCATGCGGCCACACCCCGGACAACGGCTTGGACAGGCCGGCCAAACCTTGGGAGGGTAGCCATTGGGTCGTCGACCCCTGGTGAACCAGAGCTTTGCTCACCCAGCATGTGAAGACTGCTTCGGCGGAGCAGGTGGAAGAAACCAACAAGGAGGTTCAACGGCTGAGAGGGCGACGCAGCAAAGCACTGTGGAGTATTCAGGGCGTGTTAGAGTACAAAGGACAACACGGCCATCCAATGCAGCTGAGGAAGTCTCCAGGTGTAACGACTTTTTGTGCCAATGGACCCAGGCTTCCAACGCCAAGAGAGCGGGACTGTCTCTGCACCGACTTTTCCACTTAAATCTCCTTCACACACAAGTGTCTTTGTGCACACTCATCTACATCACGGATGAAAGCGCACAAAGACAATCGTCATCCTCGGTTACCGAGAAACTACCACTATCCTGATCACTTGGCATAGTCTGGTGTAGAAAAGGACTTCATAAACCCATTTTCATTCCTTCCTTCATCTTCAGGTTTTTTTTTCAAATATGTAACTTTCAGGGGGAAATTTTTGATCCTAAAAGGAATTTGCTTCATCTTATGATCCTGAAGAAAAATGGTAATTTTTATTTTTGGTTTAAATCTCCTTCCATGTTCTTTGGCATGAGAAAACCAGTGGGTTTTGCAATAATAAAGAAGGATCCTACAGTTTTACCCTATAACATCACCCCGATTTTCAAAGAGCTTTTTCCTTAATAAACACATTTTCATAAATGTGACTGTTTCAGTCACCAACTTCTCTGGAGCTCCTTCCTCACACATGGTATGTCCCCACCGAATGGGAGACATGATCCAGAGCTTCAAGACATGCTTCACCCTGAAGGGACCTGAGCTCAGTAAATGCAGAGCCTGGTACAATTCTCCTCCATTATATTCTTGCTTATTAAAAATAAATTGATGGAGGAAGGTGGATTGAGAGCCAAGCCTGGAGATGGAAGGTCCTGGGTTCAAATTTTCCTAGCTGGGTAACCCTGGGCAAGTCACTTAACCCCACTGCCTAGCCTAGCCCATACCATTCTTCTGCCTTGGAACCAATTCTAAGGATCAATTTTAAGATAGAAGATAAGAACCTAAATAAATAAATAAATGAATAAATGAATAAATAAATCCGACAGCTGAAATATCTTGTTTTGCCAAGTAACTCTTCCCCAACATCAGTTTCCACAACGCGGTCCACCTAGAATCCACTCCTGCTCCTGAGGAACTTCCCTTCTAACGGTGGGAGGGCAGGGAGTTGGGGTAAGGGCAACAGAGAGCACGTCTCCAAATCAGCCTGGGCAGGAGGGGAGCAGCTACAAAGGCAGAGAGGGAGGAGAGGGCATGCCAGGGAGCTGGCTGCTGAGAGTGCTGTTTGGGAGGATGCTCCGAGAGGGAGCCGTGGTGGCCAGTGAGGCTGGAGCCTGGCTGTGGAGGGCTTTAAAAACACAACAGAAGGTGTTTCTCTGTAGTCCTCGAGGCACTAGCTTGGAGCCCCTGGAGTAGACTGAAGAGGGAAGTCCCACAGCTAGATTAATTTGGCAGCAGCATGGATGGCAGCCTGGAGCACAGAGTGAGAGACTCGAGGCCAGGAGAGGGCATCAATTCTCCTGCTATGACACCTCTCACATCCCACTAAGCCCTTCTGACCCAGGCTGAGGTAATCATCTCCCTGACGCAAGTCTCTAATGCCACCATGACTCTCCAGTACATGCCACTGCCCTGCTCAAAAGCCCTCTGTGACTCCCTGTTATCTCTCAGATGGCCCACAACCCCCTTAGTCTCCAGAGCTCACGTTATTCCCCTTCTCATACCGTAAGCTCTAACAGCCTCCCGGATGCTAAGCTGTTTCCCATTTTCATCAAGCTGTCTTGGCGGGAAACATCTCACATCTCAGCTTGCTGTATTCTTACTGAAATGTGTTGCCCAGGAGGATCCCCCTTGGGCCCCCACTTTCCCCCTCAATGTAGGCTTGAATGGTACAGACGTTTGGCTACCACGTCACAGTGCTGACTCGTGGTCTTTGTGGCCCACCAGAGCCCCCCAATTTCTACCCACAGTCACCAACAACATCCCCTATGAGATGATTGTGAAAATGAGTTTTTGAGCACAAATGTCAAAAAAAGGGAAATTCTAATTGTTGATGGGACTAAGGCAAAAGAGGTACAACATGAATGTGGTGTTGGTTGAACAGGTCTATACCCCAAAGAGATCACAGAAAGAATCCAGACGTACACAAATGCTCACAGCGGCTCTTCTTGTGGGGTTAAAAGAATGGAACCCAGGGGTGTGCTCTCGTCCAGGGGAATCGCCAAACGATGGTATGTGAAGGTGACGGAATTGTGCTCGAACATGCGATAACAGGGACGACTCCTGAAAGTTGTCGAACTTTCTTCCCAGGACAACTTCCTGGGAAGACGTTCTGGATCAATCTGGACGGCATCCAGAGAACAACACCCAATAATGACACAAAACTCGGATAGTGCACATAATTCCAGAGGCTTCCTCATGGGCAACGGGCACGTGTTTTTGGACAAGACTTCTATGGGTACTGATTTTGATGATGTGCACGGCACGGGGTTTCGTTTTTCTCTCTTTTCATTTTTTTAGGGGGCAGGAATGGAGAATGGGAGAGAATAAGGTGGGCTAGTGAGAGAAAGCTGAACAAAGAGACCTCCGAAGCACTTCAAATGCCCAGGTGGGAAGAGAAGAATGGTCAGGAGGAAACAGAATATCTAGACATTAACTTGTTACGTGTGCTATATGGCTGGAGAGGAAGGACAACTAGATGATGCAGTGGACAGAGTGCCAGGGCTGGACTTAGGAAGGCCTGAGTTCAAATGTGGCCTCAGTTTCCTCATTTGTAAAATGAGCTGGAGACCAAAGTGGCAACCTTCTCCAGTATGTATCTCTGCCAAGAAAACCCCAAATGAGGTCACAAAGAGTAGGTCATAACTGAAACAGCTGAACAAAAATACTTGGAGGGAAGCAGATTCTGGGCTCCATCTTCGAGTCACTTCAGAGAAAACCCCTGCAAAAGCTCATGAAACCACGGGCCAAGCTTTATCTTTATCTCTGTTAAATGTCATAGCATTTGATTCATTCTCTTGTTCTAGACTAGGGAGACGTCCTTTATCCTGACCCTCACCCAGCCCAGCTATCTGCCCATCATCTGTAAACAAAAGGCCCACACCACCATTAGACAGGAGAGCCAGAGACAGTTCCTGGGGCCATGGCCACCACTTGGCCTCCTTGTGGAATACTACACATAGTGAAAAGCTTGCATTTCTAGCGCATTTAAGGTTTGCAAAAGGTGGTAGATCTGTTCTCTTCTCCACAACCTTGGGAGATGGGCACTACTGGAATCATACCCATCTTACAGATGAGGAAACCGAGACGGCAGGAGGCTAAATGATGTGCCTGGGCTATACAGCTAGATAGTGTGTGAGGCCAGATTCTCTCCAAGGGCCCCGAGAGGCCATTTCTCTCTCTCTCTCTCAATCCTATCCTAAGCTCCTTGAAGTCAGGGCCTGGATCTCATCTTGGTGTCACACACCCAAGGCCTAGTCGATGCCCAGTAAGAGTAGTGACGCTTGTGGAATGGAAGAACATTGCTTCATCCTGATTTCTAAAAGGCCCCAGCTCGTCTCCTCCAGTTTCTAAGGGACTCAATGGTACGTGCACTTAACCTAAACCGAACAACAAGCAGAAGAAGGAGAAGGGGAGCCGAGAGCCGTCTCGGCTGTCCCCTTGAAGGAGGAATTGGCTTCGATCTGCTTGGGCCTGCACGCTCAGCCCCTCACCCCCCGTAATTAGTACGGCACCATGGCCGTCCATTTCACAACTGCCTCCTCTGAGCTGCTGCCTAGCCAGGGTGGACCCATGCCGGCCGGCCGGTCGGTCTCTCTTGCACAAGTCTCTCCAGATCCTCAGATCCAGCATCATTCAGTCATCAGGGGTTTTCCTAAAGCCAAGTCACCCACCCCTACTCACTCACCTCCAGGCTCAAAAACAAAATGCTCTGTTTGGTGTCCAAAGGTCTTCACAGCCTGGCCCTCCTCTCTTTCTAGTCTTCTTCCATGTAGTGATGCCGGCCTCCTGGCTGGTCCTCAAACAAGACTCTCCCTCTCTGGGAACCAGATATTTTCTCTGATTGTCCCCCATACCCAGAAGGTTTCTCCCTACTTCTCCCTGGCTTCCATTAAATCCCCCCAAAACCCATCTTCTGCCTTTCCCAGGCCTTCTTAATTCTGGTGTCTTCCTTCGATTAATTCTCCCATTTTTAGCCGTTTGCATGGATGTGTTTGTTTTTCTCCTTCCCACTGCCCCAGACGGAGTTCTGGAGGGCAAGAACGGCCTGTCTCTTTCTGTGTAGCCCAGGACAGCCTCCCAGGAGCTGGACTAAGTAAGCCCTTAATCAATGCTGATGGATGAACAAAGGAAGAGAGATACAGACAGGCAGATTCCTTTCCCTTCTCTACTACTGCTAAAGTGTAGGGCCCCCACCCGCACCCCAACCATTTAGTTCTAGTAAGAAAAAGAGAACCAGCCCTAGGAGGAGCTCAAGGGTTGGGAGGAGAGGAAGGAGAGATGCAGCTTCTATTCAATCAGGACGGTAATTAAAAACAACCATTTGTTCAAAGGTTTTATTGCTGTAACATATACAAAAGGAAAAGTGGAAACCCCTAAGTGCCCAAGGGTTGGGAGACAGTGGAGGGACACTTCAGAAGTCTCTTGCCACAAAGAACAGGGTGAGCCGCTGGGTGCCCAACAAATGTGTCATGCCAGAGACCCAGAAGAAATAGATGCAGACTTCTAATGTGACCTCCCTACCTAACAGGGCAATTCCTTCCAATGGCTACTCATTCGGAGGCCCTGAAACCCAGCACTGTTAATAATGGAGAAGTTGTTGTGAATGTCTGTATCTTTTTACTGTAAAGTTGACTAAACGACAAAAGACAAAAAACCCCAAACCCTTGGAAAATATAGGCGCCCTGTAAATCATTTCCTTATGCTTCAAAGGAGTTTTCCTTTTCAAATAGAAAGACGCTGAGCAAGGCCCCCCTTGCACAGGGGATGCTGATAGGATCCCAAAGCAGCCTGGGACAATCCCGGCCATCTAGGGTCTCTCAGCCACACCCCCAGTGCTCTGCTGTGAGCGGAAACAAAGCCGGCCCTTCTTGGTGGGCCGAAGGAGCCATAAACATCTCCATGTGCCAGGAGGTACGCTTGAAATCAGATTTTCACTAACTCAGAAGAAAAAGCGGCAATATTTAAAAAGCCCAAAGGAGGGGATGAATCTGGCTAAGGGTTCACTAGTTGGCTGAGCCCATTACTTTTATCCTCAGTTTCTTCATCTGTAAAGTGGGATGAACAGCACCTATCTCACACAGTCCCTGTGGGTACCAGTCAAGAGGATGTACATCAAGGGTCCTGCCACTCATAAAATGCTCTAGAAATGCCAGCTCTCAGTAGTAACACAAAAATAACCAAAGGCTGTTGATGGATTAGAGGCCTACACATCCCAGGGACTACCTTGAGAACAGCTTCAGGTTTGCTGAAATGTCAAACTTCAGTTGCACTTTCAGGAAAACGGCGACTATCTACTGAACAAGGGAAACCTGGAGGAGACGAAGAACTTCACTCCCAGCTGTCACTGGCCGGCCTGTGACGTGAGGGAGTTTCGGTAAAGTTTCGATTTTCAGCACAGAATTTGGATTTGCCAGATTGGGAGTCCAAAGAAAATCTCCAAAGCCACTCACCAGAGACGAAAGGCCTTTCCAAACAAAACCACTTCCTCTCCACCCCCCACATCCTTCCCATCCCTTTCCTGCAACTTCCACAGGAACAATAGACCCCTAGCCCGGAAGGGAGCTCGGTGGGATTGGTGGCTGGCTGCCTTGGAAAGAGCAGGGAGGGAAGCAATCGAATCCTCACCTCCTCCTTGGGTCACCAAGAACTAATCAGAATCATTACCCTGGCCGTCTTCTTTCTGTTTGGCTATGAAGAAAACGCACCAAGTTTCTTAAAGAAAGAAAATGCCACTGAGCAGAACGGAATCTCTAAAGAATCGGAGGAAGCAGACTTCCCTAATGAGACAGTGGCAGGCTTCTTCATTCTGTAGGAGACTCCAGGCTTCTCAAGGAGCTCCCTCTGTCCACCCACGGGCACCTTCTGACACAATCTCACCACTTTCCTTTGTCTCGGAAGGGAGCACCCAGAAGGGCAGGAGGGCTGGCCGCTTCTTCTCTCCATAGACGCAAGTCCAAGTATTGGTCACACCACTTGGCAACCAATACACGAGCCTGTCACCTGCCCCCAGACAAGCTCTTGGGGCATGCCAGCCCGCCAAAGAAGGGGCTTCAAGCAAAGCTCCCAGCAGGCCATTCCCTACGGGAGCTAGAATAAGCTTCTGAATACTCTGAGGCACCCACCTGGGCTCCCACCTCTGCTCTACTACTGAAGATGTCAAATGAAGGGCCCAGAGTAGACGGCCTCCAAGGGCCCCTCTACTTTTCATGTCTGGGATTCCTGAGCTTACTCTAGCCTAGGAATCTTGTCCAGCGCTTTGGACTCAATGACCACATACACTGTTCCCAAACCTCCCACCACTTTCTTTACTATGCACACCATATCCCAGCTAACCCTAGCTAGTCATTATTTTCTGAGCAACTAGAGGAACAGAGTGTGTGTGAAGTGAAGAGCTAAGATTGGAGTCAGGAGAAAAGACCCAGGTTCAAATCTTAGCTATCCCATCTACTGTCCCCTATGTGGGCTTGGGGAAATGACTTTTCCCCTGTGGGCCTCAATTTGTTCATCTGTAAAGTGATCTGGTTGGTCTAGACACCCTCTGAGAGCACCCATTTTTAATCTTGGATCCTCTGAATGCTTTCTTTCTGTTACAGACTCTGTGCGCCCCCCTCCCCCCGAAACCTTTACTTACTGCTTTCCCACAAGGCCCAGCTAAAATACTGCCTCCTGGAAATGCTATGGGTTGTTTTAAAAATATGAAAACAAAGACAGTTATAAAACTGCACGAGGTCCTCCACTCAAGTCAGCTTTGGTGTCTAAGAATGCTATGGCTCTGCCAACCTTAGCAAGTCTGGCTCACCAAGCTGGGAAGATTTTGAGTGCAGGCCCAGAGAGACTGTGGACCGGTCATCAAAGGACCAGGCCTGCAGAAGCTCATTATCAGTCTGGCACCTCTGGTCCTGGCTAGCCAAAGGTTTTATCTGAAAAAGCCCAGGGGTTCTTGGTAGCCTGTCTGGTCAGTGAATCAGTTAGCAGGGTGAGTTGAGCTCCAACAAGAAAAAGGTAACCCCAGGCTGCTGGGGCATCAGATCTGGCTCTGGGTACCAAGCTTTAGGGATGTGAAAAGCTTGGGATACCCAGGAGGATGAGGATGGTGGTGGAACCTTTGTCAGGTGAGAGCTTTAAGAGGCCTCTCTCTGAGATCCGATCTCAACAGAATCTGAATTAGTTTGTTGTGAAATGTTTAACGAGGTTCAGAAAGGCTAAAAACAGAGTGAATGGCAACAAGATTTCCCCTCCCAAGTCAAAGAATTCAATCATGGAACTATAGAAGCAAAGTGTCTCTGGGGATCTGGGCCAACAGAGGGAAGAGGGGCTCTTCAAGCAGAGGCCTCCAGGTCCCAAGGATCCCAGGATCGTGGATTCCCAGCTGAGCTCTATCAGATACCCTGAGAAGCTCTCTTTCCTGGGTATTAGTGGAAGAGGTGAGATTCAAACCCACGGCAGTTGCCTACCAAAGGCAGGCCTCCCAAGTTCTCTTTGCTCTTCCTAACACCCAAGCTATCTTTTGACAAGATACAAGAACAGATTAGGACATCAAGGTCTCCCCTCTCACTGAAGTGGGATGACTAAGTCCATTTTGGTCCCTTTTCATATAAGGGGCACTATAAATAACTGATCTCTACTCCTGAGGGTGGCCATTGTTAGCAGATGCCTGATTAAAGAAAACCAAACCAATGAGCCCATTGCAACATTTTAAAAAACTCCTCTTTGGTCCTAACTTTTGTGGGGGGAATTAGAAATTTGGCTCAAGTCAACAAACATTTCCCAAGCATCTGGCCTGTGGTAGGTCCTGGGGCTATAGGGACTGTCGAGGAGAGCAACAGACAGACAACAGGGACATGGATAAAATAAGACAGACACCGAATAAACACAAAGCAATTTGGGGAGTTGAGGGGACTGATGGAAGAGGGCCTGGGTTCAAATCCTGATTCCTGTGTGACTTCAGGTCACATAGCCTATTGGGGCTTACTTCCCTCCACCACAAAAATGAATGGTGGGGCTAGGCCAAGAGCAGAGCTGGCTCAGATGTTACCCTTCCTGATTAATCTCTTCTCCTCTTTCTATAAGACCTGTGTCTATAAGACCTGTGTTCCTCAAAGGAGAAGCTTTTCAGAATCAATCATAGAAGTGAAATTATCTGAGATACAAGCAAATTAGAGAGCAGGTAAGGAAACTGAAGAACCTAGAAGGAACAGTGTCAGAAAGACCTGAGTTCCTGAAGTTCACCTCACACCTAACAGATAGGCTAACATGACAGCAAAGGAAAGCAATGAATGCTGGAGCGGATGTGGCAAAGTCGGATATTCATGCATTGCTGGTGGAGTTGTGAATTGATCCAGCCATTCTGGAGGGCAATTTGGAACTCTGCTCAAAGGGCGCTAAAAGACTGTCTGCCCTTTGACCCAGCCATAGCACTGCTGGGTTTGTACCCCAAAGAGACAATAAGGAAAATGATGTACAAAAATATTCATAGCTGAGCTCTTTGTGGTGGCCAAAAATTGGAAAACGAGGGGATGCCCTTCAATTGGGGAATGGCTGAACAAATTGTGGTCTATGTTGGTGATGGAATACTATTGTGCTAAAAGGAATAATAAAGTGGAGGAATTCCATGTGAACTGGAAGGACCTCCATGAACTGATGCAGAGGGAGAGGAGCAGAACCAGGAGAACATTGTACACAGAGACTGATACACTGTGGCACAATCAAATGTAATAGACTTCTCCATTAGTGTCAATGCAGTGATCCTGAACAACTTGGAGGGGTCTACAAGAAAGAACACTCTCCACATCCAGGGGAAGAACTGTGGGAGCAGAAACACAGAAGTAAAAAACAACTGCTTGATTACATGGGTCGAGAGGATGTGGTTGGGGATGGAGACTCTAAATGAACATCCTAGTGCAAACACCAACAACATGGAAACGGGTCTGGATCAAGGACACATGTGATACCCAGTGAAATTGTGTGTCGGTTATGGGAGGGGGAGGGGAAGGGGAGGGAGGAATAGAATATGATTTTTATAATCAAGGAATAATGTTTGAAATTGACCAAATAAAAAATAATGTCCAAAAAAAAAAGGCCTGAGTTCAAAATTGGCCTCAGACACTAGCCAAGTGACCCTGAGCAAGTCCCTTTAATGTCTATCTGCTTCAATTTCCTCAGCCATAAAATGGGAATAGTAATAGCATCTCACTTGGTAAGAATCTTTGTAAATGCATTTAGCACTGTGCCTGCCACACAGCTTGCTCTCTTCTCCTCGCCCTTTCATACAAATGCTTCTGAAGCATCCGCTAAGCGAATCTGAAGTCCCAGGTGGAGATGAAGTCCAAACCAATAACACATTGTAAAAATATCCATGGCTGCCCTGTCAACCTGCAGCAAGGAAAGATGGGAAGCTGCTGGGCCTCAGACAAACAGATTTTTAACCTGTCCTTGGCCTGCTAGGAGAAAGCAATGAGAAATGCAGTCAACCAAACCACTTGGACTTGATTTTATTGGCGCTCCCAACGCCATAGGTCAAGCTGTCAAAGAAGCAAAAAGCTGAGTTCCCATTCCGTGGGTCTCGTCCACTCCAGATAAAAGCCAATGGACCTTTTTACAGTTTATGGGGTTCTCTCCGTATGGCTGGCTATGCAGGCATGGGAAGAATATTGTTGGGATGATTAATTTCTGAGAAATGAGAAACCAGCATGGAGGGAGAAACCATGTAAGCAGCTTCTTCTGGCAAACCTGGCCAACTTTCACAACTAAACTCTTTGGGAAGAATTCATCCAAGTGTTGGTTAGAACATGGCTGAGCACTTCTACCGGCTGGCCTATCACAGCTCCATGTGTGAAGTAGGAGAACCCCTCCCCCCCGCCCGGACCCACCAAGTTAGGCCGTTAACAAAAAAAAAAAATAGAAATAGTACAGTAACCAAAGGGCACAGCCGCTTGCTGTCTTTCCCAAGAGATTTAAAAGAAACAATAACCATAAAAACCTTCCTCCCTACTCAACTAGAGCCCAATTTAATTCACTGTGTTAGAGAGAAGAGCAGGGAAAGATGGGGAACAATCTACTCCCAGAATAGTGTGGGCCTCTACCATCGCCAACACTGGATGCCAGAAGAAACAGGCATTGAAAATACATGTCTCGTCTTTTATTTCTGGAGAGCAAATACCTTGACTTTGCCCAAAAGGCAGACCTTCTTCCTCCACTAACCCTTGATTTCTGTTATTTCCTCTATTAAGAAAGGAAAATGCCACCCAGGAAGGCCATGCTCCCTCTCTGGACTTTAGTGAAAACAAGAAGGCTGACTTAGTTGGGTTCTGGGGGCCTTTCTATGACTAACTGTAGGGCAGGACTGAAAGGCCAGCACCCAAACAGCAACAAAGCAGGTGGCCGGCAAGGCTGGCCTGGGGAGGGTCCCCCAGATCCCCCATCTCTCCTAAGTGGCAGGTGCAAGCCAGAAGCACCAGTTCCACACTACAACAGCAGCCACCTCCCTCCTCATCTGCAGTGGGGCTGCCTAATGGCATCAGAGACATTTTGGGAGAACAGGTCTCCAAAGTGCATGTGGGACAGACTAGACTCATTTCCAGGCTTTTGATGCACTTATGAAATTCCTGGAAATACCTGCAAGTGGGCAAAGACTTAGCCAAATGCCAGCATTTCTCCAACCCATCGTGAGTTAAGCTTCCAGAAGACTGGCAAGAGCGGATGTGAAGTGTCACACAGGTGTAGGGAGCTTAGCCTTGGGAGGATCCTTTCTGCCACAGCTGCCACAGCAAGAAAGGAAAGCGAACATCTCTAAAGGGAGGAGGGGGGAGAAGAGTGGCAGAACAGAAGTCCTTGCCAGGATCACTAGCAGAGACTTCTATCCAGAAATAATTTGAAACGATGATTCGAATGACCCAAATCTCAAAGTACAGGGAAGGAATTTCTCCCAGATCTGGGCACATCTCCCAATCTCCCACTCCAAGGTCCCTTCTGTCATACGGTCCATAAAAGAGCCCATTCAATAGTACCAACCTGGCTGCAAAGACTCCATTGTGACCTCTCTGACCTCACTCATTCCTACAAGGGTCCCCTTCTGGCCGCAGAAAGAAGAGAACACACAGATCTCAGCAACAGTTTGCATCCCCCCAAGGAAAACAGAGAGCTTGCTCCTGCACATGATAAAGGGAACTCGTTCCAAACAGGGAAGTAGAATCTTACCCAGAATACCATTCTGAGGCTTAACTCCATCCATAGAATGAAAGGCAGTTAAACTGTAACTTCCCGGGGGAGGGGGCAGTGACCTGGGTAACTTCTTCACCCTCAGCACAGTCAACTCCATTGCAAAGATGCTTCAATGTTTGCTAAATGAACGAATAAGCCAAACCTTCTAGGCCAACATCCACCCAAAGGCCTTGCCCAATGACTGAACCATTACAAGTGGGAGTCCCATTTCTTTAGGCAGATTCCATATTGTCACTCAGAAGCAAACCCGGCCTTCCTCCGCCTCCATTTACAACCAGCAAGCGAAGAAGTGATCCAGCCACAACTTCACTATGGTGGCAGAGAATGGATTCATAAAATCAAGCCTCTTCTTTGGACTGGGGTAAAAGGAGGGAGTAACAGGGCAGGCCTGAGAGGGGCAAGGAGAGCCCAAATCGGGCATCTCAGGAAGTGTTGCCCAGAGCCCAACGAGGCAGGCCCCAGTTCTGCGGCCCTCAGTCGTGTACACAGTGTGCGTGCAGACCCTTGTCTCCTGGGAAGCTCAGACGGCTCCGCTAACCCTGGAGCCTGGAACGATCAGCTCAAGGAGGGAGCTAGGAATAGCCCTTCCTCAAACCCTCCAACAGCACCTGTCATTACAGCAGAAATGCCTGAACTGGGTCTCCTTTTGAGGGGTCCATGAACCTGGGCAGGAAAACGGGAACTTTACTTCAATAATCAAGAACCTGGTTCTGAGAAAAGGGGTCCCAAGAGAGTGCCAAAGGGGCCAGGATGTCCCAAAAGGCCTTGCAGGATGGGAAAGCTCTGTTGTAAGTTTATGACACCGACACGAGTAAGTCCACACAAAATTCTTAGCTTAAAAAAATGAAGAGGGCAGAAATGCCACTGGCCTCGTCCTCCTCCACTCCGCCATGGCCTTCCTTATTCATAAAGGGCTGGAGGGCTTCGACAGCTTTCCAGCAGGACTTCCTGCCTGCACCCTCTCCCTGCAGCGTACCGTCACTAGGCTGACAGATGCATCCCCTCTAATAAGGACAATGCCAATAACAGCCAGCGTTTCTGCATGTGGGGCCTTCTCCGGGCCACGGGCCTTCCAAAGTCCCCTCTAGCGGTGACGCTTTGCGGCTCCCTTCAAGCCCGCCTTGCCAGCACCTGGTGTGCGCACAGTGTGGAGAGCATTGTTCTTGATGCCCAGCCTAGATAAGGTCCGTCAGAGGCGGCTCGTCTTGGAGCTGGCTTCACCCCCACACGTAGCTGACCTGGGCTTTCTCACCGACAATGGAAACCTTTTCTTCCCTTCAAGGTTCTTAACAAAAACTCAAGTAAAACTTCCAGAACCTTTCCCAAAGGGGCTGGACAAGACTTCAGTGATGCTCTGAAGGGGAAGTCAGGATCCAGGAGGCCGCACCCTGGAGCACTGACCAGGGACCCTTCGCTCCTAGGGCCTTGTACATCTTGGGCCCACCTTGGCCCTTCATCTCCAAGCCCCAGCGTTCTCCCCTTCCAAATGGCGAGAACAGTGTGTGAGCTGCATAAATGATCTGTCTTTTGGGATCGTTTCTACCAGGATGTGCCCAGCCCTGAGAGCTCTCAGGGGGAACTCTGGGGGGCTGGGGCGAGTGCCTGTTCTTGTCTCAGATGCAGAACTGTGTCCATGCCATAGGCCAAAAGCTAAAGAGCAGAAATTGTCTCTGTTTAACCCAAACAAGGCCATATTTGAATGTCCCCAGACATCCGTTAAAGACCAGATGCCTCCGTTTTCCATTCCCAAATGAACTGAGAAGAAAGGGGGCACAGCAAAGGGACAGGGGGCTCTTTAGGGGCTTTTTCCTCCTGCTGTGGGAAGATGGAAGATGAACCCAGGTACTTTGGAGCCACTCCACAACTGCCTTCTTGACTGGCCTCTACCACTAGCACACTCTCCTCCAGTGGGCACTCACACATTCCCACCTGTGCCTAGGCCATGCAATTCCCTTCCCAGCAGCCCTCCAGCCTCTCCTCTTCCCTCTAATCCATCCTTCCACCAACACAGCTCTTTGCGCCTCATTCAATGCCTCTCCATTGCTTCCCCCCTGGAGCTTCAGTTCTCTACCCAGCTTTGGAGGTTCTCCCCCATCAGAAGAGATTACTTGTCTAAGGGGACGAGGCTGCCACTGGGTCCCGCTGGGAGCCAGCCGCAGAGTTGGAGAAATTCAAACTCCACAAAGCCAGTGTGCCTGAAGGCTGAGGCCACAGAGTGCTAGCGGCACGGGGCTTCCAGAAGTAGGGGCCTGGCCTTTCCCAGAGAGGAGGAGCTTAGACGAGTTTATGCCAAGGGCTTTGGGGACTCCCGAGAAAGGCCTGCAGTGTTCCCTTCTGTTTTAAGCCCCTTGTTGTTTGGGCTCCTTCACCTTCAGCACTATCTCTGGCAGCGGCACCCTGTAATCCAAGTCTCTTCATGCCAACTGTCCTGGAAGGTGTTGCAGCTCATCTACACCAGCCCTTCCTACTCCCTAGCACTCAGGTTTCTGCTCCCACCCCTCCATGGCAGATGGCCCTGAGGCCCCCAGCTTCACCTGGCCACTGCTTCTGGCCTTCCACCTTCAGCACCACAAGAAGGTCTGGGCAATTAGGGAGCTCAGCAGGTTAGAGCCAGGCCTGGGGGCAGGAGGTCCTGGGTTCAAATCTGCACTTAAGATAACTGGGAAAGTCACTTAACCCCAATTCCATAGCCTTTACTGCTCTTCTGCCTCGGAGCCAATATTCAGTAACAATTCTAAGACAGAAGGGGAGGGTTTTAAAATAAAATGAAATACTGAATCCCACTGAGGCTCTACAGACTGTTCTTTCCTAAATGCCTAGAATCCTCCCGCCAGGCTCCTCCTCTGCCCCTCAGGGCTTTCCTAGAAAGACCCCCACACACACACACACCCAAGGGGGGGGGTGGACAACAATCCTGAGCCTCAGTCTCCTCCTTTGACAAAGGAACCAACAAAGCCTCCTGAGACCCAGCTTTGCGATGGTTGGGGCCCTCCCTCTCACACTGCGCAGTAACCAGTGGGATAAAACTGAAGGCCGCGCTCTACAGAATGACAGAGGCCAATGGCCACCTTTCCAATCTCCCCTATTGGCATGGCAACTGTGGGAGAGCAGGGATGGACTCCTGCTGGCTGCAGGTATCCCAGCGTGTGGCCCCGCGCCTGGCACCGCTGTCGACTGGCCCTCTGTATTTCCTATCACTGGGGCCGCAGAAAGCATTCAATTGCTTTTCCAGTGTGTACACTGCGGACTCTGCGTTCAAGGTGGAACAGCTAGAGTTCACCCCCCCCAAACTAAAACTCGTTTCTTCTTTTTCCTCAACGAGGTTAGCACAACCCATCGGTCACGAATTTTCTCACTATATATGAGAAGGGAAGCCCTGTGCCAGCTCCCTCAGTGCCATGGGGCGTTATGGGAAGATCACCAGGTATGGGGAGACAGAGAGCCACCCTGGGGGGCGTCCCTTCTCTGTGCCGAGGGCGCAAATACAGACAAGGACTCAGGCCTGGCCTTCCAAGAGCTCCCACTGGAAATGGAGAAGCTGGCAGAGCACCTACCTAGGCTAGCCGTCTCTGGGCCTGGCTCTCAATCCACTGAGCTCCCCAGCCGCCCCCTCCGGACAACTGACATGAACTTCCACAGCCCTGTGGAGCCCATAAGGTTTGCAAAGCGCTTTCCAGGTTCTCTCAGCGGAGCCTCCTGACAGTCCTCTTCCTATGACAAACGGGGACCCCCAAAGCCCAAGCACTGTTTATGGAAGGGAAGGCAGAGCCGCCCTCCCCTGCGCCAGGCGCACCCCTGGGGAGACCAACTTCAGGCCCAGCCTCACAGGGGCGGAGCGCATTGAAAGGGGAGGGAGGAATGGAGCCTCTCCTAGCCCCCAGGCCTTCTGAGCCTCTAGGGGGACTGTATTCCACAGCAGCCAATTCTGGTCCAAGAGGTAACCTCCCAACCAGACTAGCCAGCTGCCTCGGGAGCCGTCCATCTGTGCCCTTCAGTAGCAGGCGAGCCGGCCTTCTGGGAGGTTCTCCCCCAGGTACTTCGCCTTCTCGCAGCTCTTCTCTATCAGCAGGGAAAGGCTCCCAAACGGGTCCAGACAGGCCGCCGCGGTCCCAGGACCCTCTTTAGCAGGCGGCCCAGGGGGTGGAGCACTGGGCCCAGGCTGAGTCTGGCCGCAGACATGACGGGACCCTGTTTGTCTCCGTTTCCTCAGTTGTAAAAGGAGCAGCAGAAGGAAATGACAAGCCGCTCCAGTTCCTCTACAAAGAAACTCCAAATGGGATCGCGAGGAGCTGGGCATGACTGGAAGGCCTGAACAACAAGCACCTACTACGTGCCAGAGCCGGTGCACGTCCTCAGGGAAGACAACATCATAGAGGTTATAGCTAAAGCTTCCCATAAGGGGGCAGAGACGGGCCCGGTGACTTCCTGGCCTAGGAAGGCCTAGTTGAGGCCGGCATCTTCTTAACCAGCCACATCTATGAAGCACGCCATCGAGGAACCCAGGTTAGAGGCGTTATTTCATCTGTCCTGCTTCCCCCATTCACATGCGTACAGTGCCCACTGGGGTGTTGTAGGTTCATCTCCCGGCATGCTGGAGGCTGCTCCATGTCCGCGGACGCCGAACCACCTCCTCCCGTTATCCCTGTCCGGGCCGTTGTCATTTTATACTGAATTCTCTCTCGTCCCTCCAGCCAGAGCAGACGCAGTCCCACTCGTTGCTAGACGGTGGAGTCATCCAATCCCAGGAGAAATAAAGAGGGGTCTTTGCTTCCAGACGAGTTCGGGGTCCTGGAGAAAGGGGCCATCTGCCCAGACTAAGCCGACCCTACAGCTGATGACATCTGGGTTATCACGGAGGTCACGACTCAAAGACAGACCCGGCCGTACCTGTCTGGAGCAAAATGCCGTCCCAGACTCTCGCAGGGCGTCTGTCCGACCACACGGAGGCTTCCTTGTCCTGCAGGGCGATTCCCCCTCAGCTGCTTCTGCTCACAGCTGGCCTTGGCTTGGTTCGGGCCCCTGTGATTCAGTCCAGAAGGTCCGGGGGTCACCCACACAGGAAAGATCTAGCCGACAAATGAGGTCTATTGCCGAGATGATGCTCGGCTGAGGGAGGGAGCTCATCTCAAACGGAAGAGTGCACTCAGCAGAGGAGGAGGAGTGGGCACTGTACACACACAAAGAGGGGCATCCCCAGGGCCAGGGGAAGAGAGCGTCAGAGGCAGAGATGGCAACAGAGCCTCACCTAATGGGCACAAAGGGAAGGCTGTGCAGAAGATGTGCAAGCGAGAGAGCAAGGAGCACACGAAGCAACCACAAGAAGGACCCTGTCCTCCCGGGAAAAGAAGCTGGAGCCAGGTCACGAGAAACGGTTCTCTGTGTCCACCGAGGATTGCTATTTGGCCCTGGAGGTAACCGGAAGCCAGCAGATTTACTGGGTAGAAGGGGCACCTCTAGCTTTGACTATGTTAGCCCATCGTGGTGAGGCGCACAGAAGAACGCTCCATTTGGAACCCAAAGCCCTCTGGCTCTGAGTCTGGCAAGATCTGGGCGCAACCATGCCAAACCTCTTCCCTTCATCTGTGCAAAAAGAGGCTCTGAAGTTGCTTCTAGCTGTCACGTCTAGAAATGGAATATTTTACCCCTAGGACCCAAGCTGCATAGCCAGAAGGGACTTGGAGGCCCCAGAGGCCCGTTGCCCAAGGTAGCCTGCAGAGAAGCCACCAGGGACAGAATTCCTTCTGTTGTACCACAATGCTGCCCTGTCCAAAAGGACAGCCTTCCTTTTCAAACCCTTTCGAGTCGTTGGTCCAAGTCAACAAGACACGTTTCCCCTCAAACACTGCCCTCACCAGGCCTCCAATCTGACAACTGATGCTGATTCATGAATGGCCACTGGGCCCAAAAGAAGTCAGGCTGGCTTTCTGACTAGCACTACCCAATTATTTCCTGTGCCACAACTATCAATACCTCACCTGTAGAAAGGAAGGGAGGTCTCATACTAGGGAGATGATTCTAGGGTCAGGCCGACTCAAGCATCTCATTCAAGTTTCCAATAGTCTCTTTATTAAAAACATAATAAAGCGATGGAGACAATGCCAGCAGAAGAGGGAAAGAGGCCTCCTCCTTCATGAACAAATAGTGCCCAAGAACCTCAAATCACTAGGAAACCAACTTGGAAAGTTTGTGTCCCACCTAGAAGATGAGCCAAGAGCCAAGGCTGGAGGGGGTATGGGCAAGGAGGGCCCAGCAAAGCACTGCTGGCCTGGGCACATAACCCAAGGACAGAAAGGCCCCCATACAGCAACGTATTTCAGGCATCAAAAAAAACTAGAAACAAAGATTCCCACTGATCAGGGAATGGTTCGAACTGGGGCCACGATGGGACGGGATGCTCGCTAAGAAAGGATGCATGTGAAAAACACAGAGAAGCAGGAGGATGTTTATTACCTGACATGAGGGAAGTTAGTAGAACCAGAAAAACAATGAACACCCATTACAGAGACAACAACCCTGCTTGCAGAAAGAACAAAGCCCGAATGCTCTCGGTGCAATGACGCTGCTCCAGGCTCCAGCTTGGCCTGTGGGGCCACAAAGAGAAGGCTCCCATCTGTCCAGGGTGCTGGCTTTACCCCCCCCCCCCCATTTTCTTCTTTGTTCTAAGTGCTGTGTCTGGGGGGGGAATAAAGATGAGGGAGTGAGAAGAAAATAAAGGTGATTAAAAACAAAACATAGCAATCACGTCTTTCAGACTGGGATCCCTCTGGATCTTTTCCTTTATTGCTGCTCTCCGGATGCCTGCCCTCTCTTCCACACAACCCAGCTTCCCTACTTTGCATACAGCTAAGTAGGTGACTGCCTCAAGCAGACCAATCTCAACGGAGATGTGGAGACCACCCCCACCCAATGGCTGCCATTTGGGAGCAGAAAATCTGTAAAAACTCTCAGTGTTTATCATAAATTCTTAACACAAGTAGATGATAGCAGAGTGGGGGGCGGGGTGGCCGAGTGGAGGCAAAGCCTATTCAAGAGAACACAGACTCTGGGAGAGCTCCCTAATGGCAGGATCAAGTCAATAGTGAAGGTTTGCCTGCCTGCCTGCCTGCCTGCTCCACGCCCCCCCCCCCCCCAAACCACTCCCAGCAGCAGCAGCAGCAGCAGCTAATGCAGAGGAATTCTGGGCTCGGGCTCCAGGCAACACCACAGCAGAGCCAGAGGCCGAAGAAGCCATGCCCTACCCTGGGCCAGCCCCTCGGCCAGGTCAACACAATCTGTGTTGGATTAAAGTATTCCGGAAGAAGGGAGAAAGAGATTTTCCTGGAGGACTGTTTCAGTTCTCCAATCTCTTTCATACATCCAACACAAGTAATGCCGGTCGGGGGGAGAGAGGAGGGTCGGTCAGTCCCCACGAGGTGAGGGTCACCGGTGGCCCTAGACACAATCCCTGGGACCCTCAGCTTCTTCACCTGTAAATTGAGTCATCCCACCTGCACAATCTGCTGGCTCTTCCAGCTGATTGGACACGCACACATCATAATTACGCCAAACAGAACAGGAATGTTTTCAACAGAAATAAGCAAATGATGTTCCTTGTCAGTCTCAAAGAATTCAAGTCAAGGTCAAATCCTAGAGAAAAGTAGAAGAGGATCAGGTTAGGCATCTTTCTTACCCATGGCTAGGGGACAAATCTCAAGGGCACAAGGGCCCGAGACCACAAAAGATAAAATACAACATCGCAATTCATGAAACTAAAAAGCTTCTGTATAAAGAAAAGCAATCTAAATAGGAAAGATTAGAGAAACTTGATGGGGGGAGAAGAACTTTGCATCAAATAGCTCTAAGGGCCCTCTATCCAAGAAATAGAGGGAATTAATACAAACCCTTGAGCCAATAAACATTTATTAAGTGCCTGCTAGGGACCAATCGCTGTGCTAAACTAGGCAAAAAGACAGGCCCTGCCCTCACGGAGTTCACAAAAACCCAATGACCAAGAGCCACCAAGAGCCAAGGCGGGAACAGTATGCTAGTAGCCCACTGGTGAAGTTCCTAATTGGCCCCTCCACTTCAGAAAGCTTTTTGGACCAATGGCAGGAATGCTACTAACACTGTCACCCTTTGACTCTGGGCATGTAATGTGAGGAGATCCAAGAGTCACTCATCCACCCAAATATTCCCAGCAGCACTTTTGGGGGGAACAAAGAAATGGAAATCCAGGATGTCCACCCTCTGAGGAAGGGTTACAGCAAAATCTGGCGTTAGGAGTATCAGCTCTTCCACGTCTTTGCCAGGATGGAAGGGGGGAGCCTAGAGCTGTGAACTGCTCGCTCCACCTGTCTATTTGGTTTTGCAGAACTTCAGGTGGGAGGTAGGGTAGGTTTTTGAGAAACCCAAAGCCCTCAGCCACAGGGGTCTCAACAAAACTACTGCAACAACTGAAAGCTGTCTGACAGAAATTAGGCTTAGCTCAACACCTCACATCACACACCAAGCGTTGGCATTGCTCCTTAGATATAAAAGGTCACATCAAACAAATAAAGAGCATTTCTGGATAGGCAAGAGTCCCTGGCCAACGAAGGGCTACAGGGGATCAGAAGATAAAATGGATCATTTAGATGACACAAAATTAACCAAACTTCAAACCAATTCAGCTCAAACTGGGAAAGAAATAGTTGAAGAAGAAACAACAACCTGAAGCAGCTCTCGTTTTCCAAGATACAAAAGAATATTTAAATGCATAAGAGCCATTCCACAACAGATAAAATGGTCACAGGATAAGAACAGGTGGTTTTCGAGGGAAGAAATTCCCACAGTTGGGAGTAGAAACACTGAAGAAAAACAACTGCTTTGGATCAAGGGGACATGGCTGGGGATGGAGACTCTAAATGAACATCCCAGTGCAAACAGCAACAACGTGGAAATAGGTTCTGATCAAGGACACATGTGATACCCAGTGAAATTGAGCATCAGCTATGGGAGAGGCGGGTGGAGGGGAGGGAAATAATGTGATTCTTGTAACCATGGAATAATGTTCTAAGTTGACTCAATAAAATTAAAAAAAAAAAGAAATTCCCAGTTATGGGAAAGAATGCCCCGAAACTCCAAAAATGAAGAAAAAGGCAAATGAAAGAAATCCTGAGGCTGGAAGGAAGAAAGAGAAGGAAACAGTTGGTAGAGCTGTGAATTGGTTCAGTCAGTTTAGAAACTAAAGTGTGCATACCTACCTTTGACCCAATGATATCACTACTAGGCCTATACCTCAAAGGGCTCATCAAAACAGGAGGAAAAGCATCCATCTGTACCAAAATACTGGGCAGCTCTTTTTGGAGTGACAAAGCAGGGAAACTGAGGCAACATACCTCCACTGGGAAAAGCTGAACAAATGATGACAGGTGAGGGCAATACGAAGTACTAACTACCAGGAGAAGCCTGGCAGGCAAGATTTGCAGGGCCGTCACAACAAGGCGTGCAGTGACAAGCCACTGTAAGGACAAACAGCTAGGAAAGCCTGAAGAACTCTGCTCAATGCAATTTGCAGAAGGACCCGGAGATGGTTGGGACAGAGGCGAGATGCGTGATAAGACGTGCATTTGGGACTTGTCTAATGTGGACATTGGTTTTGCTTGTTCGCATATACTTGTTATCAAGGTTTTAGGTTTTCCCTTTCTTTTTTTCTGTTGCGGGAGGGAGGAGAGGGAGAGTTGCTTGTTAGTTGAAGACAACTTTCAAGAAGAAGAGTCTTGGGAGCCAGGAGCCTTGGGCTCCCCTCCTAGCGCATCTTCTATAAGAGGAGAGGTCTGCAACAGACACCTTTGGAGGTTCCTTCTCTGGGAGGACTCCACGATCCTCCCAGTTAGAAAAACACCAGAAGGTTGGTAGGAAATGATGGCCGGCAGAAGCAGCAGAACCTGGCAAACAATACACACAGACACTTGAGCCATTCAAACAAAGGAGAAAAGAGGGCAGGAGGTCAATTGCTCCCCACCCCCACAAGGGAAGGAGGGCTCTATCCACTGAGGAAGGAAAGGCCGTGACATTTTTAAAAAGTATTTTTAATGGAAAAACCCAAAAGAAATCTGGGGAAAAGGCAACCACCCAGACAGACACTTCTCAGCTCCTACCATATACACCCAAGGCTTTCTATTGCACCCAGGGAAAGAGAAGATTCCAGAAAGGTGGCTGGGTCAGGAGATTTAGCCCGTTAAGCTGAACCAGGCAAGAGGTGACAAGGAACAGACGCATAAGAGGTGCTGGCTCCTGCTTTAGCCATAGTAAGTGGATCCAAGCAAAGTGTCTGGGCCACCTCCCCTGCCAGGCTCCTAGAGCAGTCTGCGCCTGGGGACACTCGAGCCACTCAAAGGCTGGACCTCTGACTCTCTGAAAAGGAGATTTTTCTCCGGCCTCCAAAAAGGAAGATGAAGAGCACCGAGTCTGGCACATCTCTAAAGCAGACAGAGGTCTAATTCAAAAGGGTCCTCAGTTTGGCACCTACTCGTCAGGCCCTGTGAAAAGGAGGGGACAGCAAAAACCCGAACGCACTGTTTCCAGCCATGCCTTTGTTTTGGTGCTTAGCTAATTTTAATTTTTAAATTTAGGAAATCTAGAAAGTGAGCTGTTGCTATGAGAACTTTCTCTCGCCCACACTGCACATACTGTATATCCTGAAGGGCTTTAAACAGCCCCACTAGTAATCAGAAATACTACCTACTCTATGGGCAAAATGGGCAACTCAAACGTTGCCATGAGAACCTTCTTTTCTGCATCTCCCATTTTAAATGTACAACTAACATCTATTCTGCTCTCAAATGCTAAAAACAAAAAAACCAACACATCTTGGGGGAGAGGAGGAAGATGAGATCCACAAACACCACCCTATTCCCAGAAACACCGAGCAATTCACCAGCGTGGTCACGTGTGCCGAGCCCAGCTCGACTGTCCAAACTGGCCGACCTGAGCCTCCCATGATCCCTCAGGGGCAGGCAGGCAGGCTGCTCCCCTTATCCCCCTAGTTACCATCAGTGTTTCGTGGCTAAGCAAAAGGGTTCCGTCCCCAGTAAATGCAGAATGAAGGCTTGCTGAGATCTAAGCAGGAAGGGACTTCTACGGAGCCCTTTCTCTATCCATGAGAAACCTGGAGTCAAGAGACGGCTTTTCGAGGTATGAAGATTTGAGAATCCCAAACTGAACCCCAAGGTCAAACGTGCCTTGAATCCAGGGTTCTTCTCGAGCCCCTACATGGCCCTGCAAGAGGCCAGGCTCTGCTTCAGACAGGGCAAGTCACTGGGCCTCCTTCTGCCTCCGTTTCCCCATCTTACAGAGGAGGATAATGAACAGCCCCAAGCACGAATGAGCACGATCACTGGCCTGTCTCGTGCCAGGCTCTTCCCATCTCGGCGTTACCACGAGACGTCTCCGAGGCCCACCTGGGCCTTCTAAGAGCGCACAGCCCAGGAAGGACAGCGGCTCAAAAACCTGCCCTTTTAGGCCAATCTGCCCATACACCCGAGTGGCTAGCTCCCTTGGGCAGGGCAAATAAAACCAGTAAAATGGGCCTGACTGTCCTATGCCTAAAGGACTGGGAATCCTTTGAGCCAATGAAGGACCAAAACATTTTCTATCCGTTAAAGCCAGACGCATAGAGCTGGGTTTGAAAGCAAGTAGGAAAAGGGGCTCCTGAAGAACCCCTGACCTAGTGTTTGGGCCAGCCCCAACCTAAGCCTCTGCCCTGGGGCTGCCCACATCAGAACTGGGGGTGAACCAGCTCTGAAGACCCTTCTAGTTCAGAGGGCCTGCAGAGGCCCTTAAAAGAGCATCCAAAAGCGGATGGGAAGGCCTGAGCCTCGTTTGTGAGCTGGCCCCCATAGATGAAACCTATGGACCCCTTCTAAGAATGTTCTCCAACACCTCAAATCACACATAGGATTACAAAGAGAAGCCAAGTGCATTCGAAGTGTTCTTTCTGCCATCAAAGATGCCTTGAGACTTTTCCCCACTCACTTCAATCCTGTCCCTGTGGGGTCCCCTGTGACCCCACTTGGGATTTTCTTGGATGTTGGAGTGGTTTGCCTTCTTTTCCAACTCAACTTGACAGATAGGGAAAGTGAAGTGACTTGCCCAGGGTCACAAGGCTAGTCCTTTCAGGGTCCCAGGTTAAGAACTCCAACCTAATCCAATTCCCTCTTTCATGGCAGACCTGAGACTAGAGTCCAAGCCCCAGGCTGCCGGCTCCCACTCAGGCATCCAGGAGGCAGTATTCCTCCTCTAAAGAGCAGACCCAGGACTAGGGAAATTAGAAAAATGACTCCAATCAGACGTTACAATTCCTTAAAGCCAAGTTCTTTCTGAAAAGCCCAGAGTACCAAAAAAGTGGGTCACTTTACCATACAGGGTCCTTCTCCTGCTAGCAGGCCACCACTGAGCCCCCCACAAGGCCCCTGGGTTTGGATGGATTGCACCTCATTTTCCAAATTTTCTCCATTTAAGCTCATGAGATGAATTCTTCTGAACATTTCCCTACCATCTCTTCAGCCCTGAAAAGTATCCAAAGCCCTCTGAGAACTTAAAAAATAACCTAGTGTTTGTAGGAAAAAGCCACCCACGGGCCCTGAAGATCCCAGCCGGCAGGTGGAAGTGGGATCCCCAACCAGACAGACCAGCACTCATTTCTCCATTGGTAGCAGTCTTAATTGGGTCACCAAACACTACCCAGGCTACAAATAAACCGCCCCCACTCCCAGAGGCCTTCAGGGCAGAAAAAAGGTACCGAGGCAGGACTCGTTTCACTAGATCTCTTGGCTTCTGGGGCAGCAGCTATTCTAAAAGGAGTGTCCAACCTCCTCGAACACGGAGCAAGCCCCCACTTTACAGGTGGGTTAAGGGATGAGCCCCAAAATGGGAGCACTGGTCAGTCAGAGCCCTGCCCACAGACGCAAGGTAACTTAAACCCAATTCCCATCCAAGAGTTTTCAAAACATTGGCAGAGTTTGTGGAAACCCAGCCATCAAGAATCTGCACGCCTGGGGGCCAGGGAGCGCAGACAGGGGAAGGCCCACTGCATAACTCACGGCGGGCAGGGGAAGTTTGGGAGGCCCGTGCGGCGGCGATGGAGGGTTTGGTCCAACCGGGCCCTACCGCCAAGGGGCTCTTGCCCTCCCGGAGGGAGAAAGACAGAACGACGACGGGGGTGGGGGGGGCTGAGGGTAGAGAGGTCGGCATGGTCTCCGGAAGGGCGCCCCAAGCCTTGGAGGGGTCAGAGGGGGACTAGGAAGGCAAAGGCTCGGTGAGCAGAGAGGGCACGCTGGGGAAGGGGCAGCGGCTGGACAGTGAGTCATCACCGGGGGCTTGGCATCTAAAGACCTTCAGTCTGGCTTCGATGAAACAGCAGAGTCCGTCCTCTACCCTACATGCAACCCAGAGACAGGCCAGGGCCAGAGTCCAAGCAATGGAAGGGACAGGCCAGGATCCGGGTGGCTAGGCCACAGCTCCTGGGGGGCAGGGCCTATCTCCTCAGGATAGTGCCTGGCACCCGGTGGGCAGACTGGCATCATTTTTCCAAGCTGATCCCCAGGTCCCGCCTCTCCCGATGGGCGTGACTTCTCAATGGAGCGCCGGTCCTGTGCCCTACCTCTAAACCAGAGCTCCTCATTCCCGGGCCGGGTGCCAGCTTGCCCCCCATCTCCTCGGTTCTGTCACGAAGGCGGGCCCTGGAATGGGGGTTCTCCCGGCCGCTTGACTGCCGGAACCTGTGGCTCGCCTGCCTCGAGACTCTGCCCCTCCACCCCGTTCTCGGCGTGCTGCCATGGCGGTGGTGGCCTCTCCCCTGCTCGGGGAGCTCCAGGGGCTCCCTCCCGCCTCACGGTCAGTCTCTTACTCGCCGGCGGCCAGGCCACGCTGCCCCACCTGCTGTCCCTCCACACGCGCACCCTGGCATGCAAAGCCCTTTCCTGACCCCTCCAGCTGTGGGTGGAGCCCCCCCTTCTGGGGGATTCGAGGAACCGAAGACAGGACGCGTCCTGTTTGGACCGGCATCCCTCACACACAGGCAGACGGAGGCGGGGGGCCGCAGGGCCACACTTGGGGAGCAGGTGGAGGGGTGTGGGAAGCGAGGAGGAACGGGGCCACCCAAGGGCTCAGGGGAGAATCCACAGGCCAGCTCTCCCTCCCAGGCGCTGGGCCACACTGCCACTCAGGACTGGCCAGCTTTACTGATGGAGATCTACCGGAGCCCCAGGTGCTGGGTGCGGGTGATGCCCACTTCATCAGAGGCCTCCCTCTCTCATAAGGCCCCGTCCTCTCCGGGGTGGGGCCCAGATGACAGCCCCCCGGTTGTAGGGGACCCCACAGTCAGGCCAACACAGAGGAGCCCCAGCTCCAGATGGGGCGAGGCTGACTTCTGGTCCTCTTGTTAGAGCACAAGCATAAAGGAGAGGACAAAGAGGGCTCCTGGGGGGAAGGGAGGCCCCCTCTACCTGGCTGAACCATCAGCTCCAGGAAAGAAGGGGCCAAGACCCCGGGGAGTCTCCGTTTCCTCAGCTGTAAGGGGAGGAGCAAGTGGGAGCATCCTGAGGGGCCCTGGCTGGTACCCCATCACTCAGCTCAGTTCCAGTGCTGCGCCTGGCCCTCTCCCGCTCAGCCACCAAACCCAGGGGGCCGGGTCTGCCTCCAGGGCATCGGTCCTGGGGGCACCCGGGTGCGGGCAACTTCCCCCAGCTCCCTACACCCCCCCCCACCAAACGTTCTAGAAGCTTCCTGGGAAGTAGAGCTGGAAGCCCCGCGGGTCTCTGGGCCCACCCCCTTCCTCTAGGGAGTAAGGGTTTCCGGATGGGGAGCTGGGGGTCACCCGGGTGAGGGATTTTAGGACCTCCAGACGGAAGCCCGGAATCACAGCCCCCACTCCCCACCAGGGTGACCTTGGCACAGTCACTGCCGCGGGGCCCCGGGTTCTCCCCGTTACATCGCCCCTTGGCCCGAAGCTCCCTGAACTTGCCATATCTGGGAAATGGGCACACCAGAGAGCACAAGTAGGCCGTGACCTTGGGGCGCTGCCGCCGCCCCCACCCGTGAGAGAATGGGGGGGGCGGGTCAGGCCCCCTTCCCCCAGCACCCCCAACCGCCACGTGCGGGGGAGGGCCCAGTCCGTCACACCTGGCCCGCCCGGTCCGGTCCGGTCCGGCCCCTCCCTCTTCCCAGAGCGAGGGGAGCGCGCAAGGAAGGGAGGAAGGGAGGGAGGAGGGGGCGGGGCGGGGTGTGCTCCCGCCCCGCCCCGCCCCGCCCCGCAGTTACCTGGGCGCTCGCGCTAGCTCGCTCTTGGCTTGCTGGGGCTGACTCGAGGCCGCGCCCCCGGGCTCCCCTATCACCCCCGGTCCCTCCCCGGTCCCCCCTCGCCCGCCTGTCCGTACCGCGCGCCCGCGCTTTCTCGCTCACTCACTCGCTTCCTTGGGTCTCGCTTGCGACTTACTCGCCGCTCGCAGGCGGGCTGGGGTCCCCGGGCCGGGCCGGGGCTCAGCGCGGGGCCCCCCGGCCGCAGGGGCAGGGGCAGGGCCGGGGGCTGAGGCCGCCGCGCTCCTCGGCCCCGGCGCGGCTCCGCTCGGGGCTGCTTCTCTCCATTCTCCCAAACACACAGGAAATAACAGAGAGACACGTGACGCCGCGCCGCCAATCAGGGGCCGCCCGGGCAGCGGCGCGCGGGCGCGCGGGAGGGAGGGGGAACGTGAGGGGGGGAGGGGGAGCAGGGTGATAAGAGGAAGGAGGGGGAACCAGCAAACGGGGCTGGGGCCAGCTGGGCGGGGGAGGGACAGTGAGCGGCCCGGGCCCCCCTGGGGGGTACCTGGGTACGCCGCCCACGGAGGTGCCAGGCAGGAGAGGAGCTGAACCAGGACTCGGGCCTCCCAGGCAGAGCCACGTGGGGGCTGCTCCAGGCAGGGCAAGGAGCTTCCCCAAAGCCACACAGCTTTGGACATGTGTTAAGACTGGAACTCGGGACCACCCACACACACTTTCTGGCCCCTTCAGCTCCATCAACCATTTATTAGCCAAAGATACTGCCCCCAACCCTTTCCAAAGCAAAAGGCTTCAGAGGCCTTCCCCCAAAGGCCAGGAGGAACCCCAGCTCCTAAGCCCACCCTTCCATCCACCTGTCTGGGGCGAAGCACTCTGGGCCTCAGTTTCCCCTGCCTGTAAAGTGATGGGTTGGAGGGGATTGGGGAAAAGGAGATTAGAAAGGCTCTGGCCTCCCTCAGGGCCAGGCCTGGGGGAAACCTCTGGTCTTCAGGGATCCCAGAGAATGGGCTTCCATCTGCTTCTGGAAATACTTGGATGGGACCAGACCCCTGTTCTGCTCTAACCTCCTGGCTTTACAGATGAGGAAATGGCCCCCCAAAACTGAGGGGCCCCAGAGGGGGGATGTGAGCTCAGCTCTTCCAAAGTGGGACAGAGCTACAGGACCTTGGGCTGCAAGAGCAGCCTCCGTGGGCCTCAGTTTCCCTCATCTGTAAAACTTCCAAAGGCCCCTCTGCCCTCTTCTGGCCAAAAGAAATCCATCCCAGGCTGAATGGCCTGGACTCCCCCGGCCCCATCCTGGCCCAGAGAGTGGGACAGCTCGGCTCTCTGCAGAGGGCAATCCTGGAAAACGAGGCAGCATTAGGAAGTCTGGGCCTGGAAAGGGAAGACCTCATCCGCTGAGCTCCTCGTTTTCTCACTTCTGGCCTCAGTTTCCCCTTCTATCCAATGGGGATAAGCTTCCAGGACCTCTGACAGTGAGTTTGGGGGAGGAGCTGATTTGCCCATAGACATGGGAGCTGGGAAGTCTTGGGGAGCGGGAGCCCAACCGAATCCTGACTGATCATCACAATTCAATTACCCAGAAGAAAATGGGGGGCGGGGCACAGTGGCTCTGAGTCAATGTCAGCTCCCAGAGGGCAAGAAGCAGCTCTCCTGGGGCTCCGGGCTCTGGACCAGAAGATCCCAAACCCAAAACCTGGCCCTCCCCTGGGAAAAGGCCAGAACTGCCCCCCCATGGCAAAGGTGAGTCTGGTTTTCCCATCTCTGTGCCCCCAGCACTTAGCACAGGGCTGGCACACAGGAAACTCTCCACTGGAGGGCACCCCTCCAGGGAGGCTGAGAGCAGCCAGACTTCCCCTTACTGCACCCCAAAGGTTCCCTTCACCCTGACTTTCCCGTTATCTCCAGGATGCTAAAAGAAGGCATCACTGGCATCCTCAGCTTGCCCACAAGGGATGAAGGCCCAAGCATTTCTTAAGGCCTGCCCCTGCCTCAGTTTCCCCTCTGGTTCAGAACAGGAGCCCTAGAAGGGCCTCCCTTTACAGATGAAGCAGCGGAGAAGCTCCCATGATGTAGGAGGTGAGCGTTGAGCCCCGGCACCTCCCGGAACAATGGCCCCACCGGATGGGAGTGCGGGATTCAGCTGGCCGGGGATCCCAGTCCATCGGGGTGCTGCAGCCTTGGCAAAGAAACCGGAAAGCCTCCAGAGACAGGCCCACAGTCACCTGCCAGGAAACGGCAGAGTCCAAACTCAAGGGGGCCTTCTTGGACAATCATTCTATTTCATCACATACTTATTTAGGGGGCCAGCTGGGGGCGCAGTGGAGGAGAGCCGGGCCCAGAGAGCGGAGGCCCCGGGTTCCAATGTGGCCTCAGACACTTCCCAGCTCGGGCTTGGAAGGAATACACGGT